>NC_087200.1:87893365-87938365 GCF_015104395.2 Macrobrachium nipponense | reverse complement strand
CCCGCATACTATTTTTTCTTCTCGTTGTTGCCAATAGTTTTCTTGCAGGAATTCTCCGTATAATATCTATATCAAATTATCTGTATTTCTGTATTTTTTGGGGGGATTTTCCTATTACTTGCAACACATTTATGCAGTATATTGCATATGCGTTTACGTAGTGGTCGAGTGTATTCTTATAGATATTTTGATAGGACCGCAAGGAATAGGAGTGATAAGAAAAAAGTAAAAGTGAACATGGCAACTACTGCGGCTGGCAAACCCCAAGGTGTGACTCTCGTGAGCGCGAGGTCAGCAATTGTCCCTTTTCAAGGTCGGGTCAATGGGTTCCTGCCTCAAAATGTTGAGGCATGGATCTCATCTGTAGACGCTCATTTAAATGCAAAAAGCATCACAGACCCAGCTGTACAATTACAGGAAGCCAAAAGCTTCATAGACTTTGCTAAAGGAGACGCAAGTGCATATCTAAGCGGTGTTTCTTTCCAAGAGGCGGCTACATGGGACGAGTTCAAAATTAGGTTACGTGCCGTGTATGGGGGTGAAGAGGCTTTAGATGTAGTATTGGCATTGAGAAATATCCTTAACCAAGCCTCCATGACTCAGCTTAATGTTGTCGAGCGGGCGGCGCTAATTGCCGACCGGCTAAATGAATATCAAGATAGTTTAAGTAACTCCGGGTGGGTTACGAGTGCCAGAATCGCCGTGAAAGATTTTATCCGTCTAATTTACCTCACGAGCATTACAGCAATGTTGCCTGAAGCTTTAGTGCGGTGTTTTGACAAAAAAATTGCAGCCCAAAAGTATGGAATTAGATGTGTATAAACAAATAAAAAAACACATGTCTAAATGTACCGACCGAGGGATGTCTAAATGTACCGACCTAGATCCTTCGCTCAACATGTCAAGTTTTGCAAAAACATGAAGAATAAGCCACAACAAGTAAACGTTTTGGTACATAATAATAATCAAGCTGCAGGGATGGTTTGTTATAACTGTAAACGACCAGGTCACATGATTTCAGACTGTCGGACGCGTTTTTTGTTCAATCCATAATAGTTCCACTCATCATATATCGTTGCTTCTCGCGGAATCAACAGCAGAATCCTACAAACACGCAAACAGTTGCCCAATGCAAACAAAAAGAAGGGTCCTCAGTACTATAAAAAGAAACAAGCAAACGGAAATGCTGGCCTCCAACAGCAAAAACGCAAACAAATCGTGCTTCAGGTACCTCTGTTCCTGGGCCGTCTAGCCAGAACTTGCAAGGTCAAGCGAATTTTCAAGGAGTGCTAAACAAAGCAAATACCACGTAGTTAGCTCCAAGGGGGGGAGAGGACGATGTTGGGTCATCAATATCAACATCTTTTGTATCAAATAACATTATCATTTATCAGATCATTGTGAGGCAATCGATTTTCCTATGAAACACACGGCCGAATCCAACCAAAAAATCTGTGCAGGTTCCCGTAGATTTGCAACAAATTCACGCAATCATAAGTCAAGACGAGTTACGACCAACCTTACATGCAGTAAATTTGGACCATAAGTCATTTACTTTGTTCTTTGATTCTGGTAGTCCACGTAATATCATGGATTTAAGGACTCATCATTTACTCTTTTCAAACTTCCCTATAGAGAAGTCCGGAATAAGACACTCGGGTATAGGAAATAATGAATTAAGTGTGGTAGGAGTAACTCATGTTCAGTACAAGGTCGGCACGTTTTCCGATACCTTTATCGTTGTACAAAACATTAATATGTATCCCGCAGTAATTATCGGATACCCGTCTATGGGCACTCAAAATATTACCTTATGCCCTGCAAAACACGGCGTGTATATCAAAGGAAAATTCTATAAGTCTTCTAATACCCTAAAATCAGTTTTAGATAATAAAGAGACAGACAGAGTAGTAACCTATATTAAAGAACCAATCACTTGTCTCATAAACCAAGAAATAATCCATGCGACCCAACAGAATTCTCGCTCGCCGTAATTATGCCAGATTGCACGCAAACTCTCTGAGCCGAACGTAACTTCTAACATATTTCTTGCGTGTATAAAGAAAACCTTGCCCGGGATCTGAAATGTTAATCCTTTCCGACACTCTGAAAACACACGGATTATCCGTCACACAAGCCATTTATACAGTCGGCTCACAACAACAATGTAACATCGAAGTCTGTAATCATTTGAATACCACTTTAGTAATCCACAAAAATCAACATATCTTGGATGTGGAAGTTTATAAACATCGCATTCTTACCGTAGCTGAGATCAATCACGCTCAATCAGTTGCGGATGAATCCCTTTTACAATCTATAAAGAACAAAATCAATAAGGACATTCAAGAAGAAGAAATTCAGCAGAAATTTTTGAATCTTTTAACTGAATATCATGATGTTTTTTCCACTACGGATGGAACCTTAGGAAAAACGGATGTCATCGAGCATCAAATAAGGCTAAAGGACAACAGAAAGTAATCTATGTACCTTCGTACCGCATTCCTAATGAAATTTCAGAATGAGATAATTGAGGAAGTAGGTAAAATGCTAAACGAAGGAGTCATTAGGAAATCAAACAGCCCTTATAATTTTCCGTTAATAGTAGTACCGAAAAAGATCGAACTTGGCGGATATGTGTCGATTTTCGTCGCTTAAATGAGGAAACAATCCCTGACCGATTCCCAGTACCATGTACTGATGATATTCTATCTCTACTAGGTCAGAACAAATATTTTACCAGCTTAGACCTACTAAAGGGCTTCCATCAGATTCCGTTGGAAGAAGAGAGTATCCCATACACTACCTTCAGCACAGCCAGGGGACATTATGAATTTTTGCGTATGCCTTTTGGTTTACGTTGTGCTCCTATAACTTTTACTAGAATGTAAACATTGTGTTTGGAGACTTGTTAGGAGATACCCTACATGCCTACATGGACGACCTAGTAATCTTTTCTAATACCTTAGAAGAACATCTACGTAAATTAGAGTTAGTGCTACAAAGACTAAGGCAGCATAACCTAAGGGTAAAGATACGTAAGTGTGAATTTTTTTAAAACAGAACTAGTCTATTTAGGTTTCACGGTGTCTAGTCAAGGTCTTAAAGTTGTCCATGATAAGGTATCGGCTATCCGTAACTTTCCGATACCTACTAACGTCAAGGGAATACAGCAATTTTTAGGCTGTAGCGGATATTATCGGAGGTTCATTAGGAACTACTCCATCATAGCCGCTCCCCTAACCGATCTTATAAAAAAGGGCGTAGATTTCATATGGTCTGAAAATCATCAACAGGCGTTCAATAAATTGAAAGATGAACTGTGTAGTTCTCCTATCTTGAAATTTCCTGACTTCGGTAAGGAATTCTTTATAGCAACAGATGCCTCAGACCTAGGAGTAGGTGGGGTATTGCTTCAACAATATGATAAACAGTTTTTCCCTATAGCTTTTTATTCACGTAAACTGAGACCTTCCGAAAGTGAATATGCAGTAATAGACAAGGAAGGGCTCGCTATTGTTAATTCACTCATGCTTTTATTTAAATAATAAATACGGTTTATCCATCATGGTCTCACTGATCATAAGCCCCTAACGACTTCTTTTAAAGGCTTTAGTCACAGCCCTAAGCGAACTCGGTGGCACACGATCATCCAGGACTTTGGCGCAAGGATCGGGTATTTACCTGGGAAAGCAAATATCATTGCTGACGCATTATCACGCAACCCCTCTTCATCTTGTACCGAGCCATTAGCTGAATTAATAGATATCTCAACCTCCACGCCCATTGTTAAAACTATATCTGAACAGGAAGATCTGGGCTGGAGTGCTGAACTATTACAGATGGAACAAAGAAAAGATCAACAAATAGAAAGAATCATAATTGCGTTAAACGGAAAATCCGAAGGAAAAAGGAATATATAAAGTATAAGCAGCAGAATTATATAATCAAAGATAATATCCTGTGTAGATCCGTGACGAGGAAAACCCGCAACACACCACAGTTGAATAACAACCAGGTGGTGGTACCTATCTCACTCATACCCACTTGTCTTATAATGGTTGCATGAAAATCCACTGCATGGACACCCGGGTTATTCCCTAATGTCACAGAAAGCCAAATCTTTATTTTATTGGCATACGATGCTTACAGATATAAAAAAGCACATAGCAAATTGTCGCACTTGTCAAGAATACAAAGGGCACACGAAGACACCTGTCAGCCTAGGGGCTTACCCGTGCCAAATCAACCCTTTGAAAGAGTACACTTAGATTTATTAACAGGATTTTACGAGTCAGACAGAGGAAATAAGCACCTCCTAGTAATCATAGATGCCTTGACTCGATATACAGAACTGATAGCGCTTAAAACAAAAACCGCAGTCGAGTGCGCTAGAAAGTTTTACGAGTGCTACATTTGTAAACATGGAATTCCACACATCATTATATCAGACTCGGGCGGGGAGTTCAATAATCATTTCCTTAACTCCTTGTGCGAATTCCTTTGCATAAAGAAAATCAATACCATGATCTATCACCCAGAGTCTAATGGGCTAGTGGAAAAGGGGCAAATCGTTAAGGTTTTTAAAACATTTTTCCAAAGGGTCACCTTAGGGGGGCAGACCCAACTGGGAACATTGCCATACCTGCGGTACTAAGCACACTTAATCACTCATAATCATGTGTCTATCAAAATGACACCGCACGAGGCACTGTACGGTATCCCAGCTAAAACACCTTTCCATGTATTAACGCCTACAATTAATTTATCAAATCCTCTAAAGGATGTTATGGATGCAAGCATAAGTCGATAAAATATACTTCGTAAGAATCTAGAAGAAGCACAAATTATAATGAAAAGAAATCATGATAAAATAGCTAAGCCAACTAGAACATATGCCATGGGTGATCAGGTATACATACAAGTATACGTACGTAAAGGTTTAAATTATAAACTGACACCTAAGTTTGAAGGCCCGTTTAACATTTTAGAAACATTAACGGCCAATAGATTTAGGGTTCAATGTATCCAAACCCACTGATATGAGAATAGTTCCATTGGCACATATCAGAATCTAAAGAAAGGTAGATGGAGTGAGTAAAAAAATGGTTGTATTTATGAAACTTGTATAATAATTTATATATATATATATATATATATATCAAACATATTTGTATGTAAACATATTCTTTAACATGAGTTTATTACATATATTTTAACTCATTGCAGGTTTCCAAAAATGAATCTGTTAGTTAGGAGTGATATTGTGTGTTCAGACATATTTGTTGTATGGAAAGAGCGCTAAGACGAAAGAAATAGAATTTAATCATGCTCGATTATCGAAAGAACAGAACACATTTTTATTGTGTTGAGTAATATAGTCATAGAAGTGGATATGCAAGCCATATTTTTGCCTGAAGATGACGTCCTTAACTTAAAGAATGACCTGATGAGGTTTTGCCATTTTGCTTAAGGAAATGCACCAACATAATTTCATGCTAACTCAGAGATTTCGCTAGCTCAAACCCTAAGCGTCGCGGAAATGTTGTCTTATGACATACAAAAAAATAAAACCTCTGAGGCAGAGGAACTTGCTCGTGCTTGCTGATGTGGTCTGTGCGGCACAATAATCTCGAACGCCGCAACCCGCTTATTCTGGCTGGACTAAACATCCTGGGATCTGTTGCGAATCTAGGCTTAGGAATTTCAAATCGCCTTAAGATAAATAATAAAAATAAAAGAATTGAGTTTTTGCAACACAAAACCAAATTAGCTTTGTCTGAACTTCGCAGCCAGTTATCTTCAATCAATCAAATAATGAGTTTGGTGAACGAACATTCTAATAATATCGATCAGATTATGGAAGTTCAACATTTGCTGGCTACGTTAGCTTATTATAGTTCGAAAATAGATCATATCCGTGTCAAAATATAACATTTTATTGAGAAATCAAAAGACTATGTAGAAGCTATTACGTTAGCGACAAAGGGTGTGTTATCTCCACACCTTATGCCTATTAAAGATCGACGTTAACTTTGGAGAACGGACGGGAGAAACTAGGTTTATATTCCTTTATTAGACGCCCATAAGGTAGAGTTCTATTATAGCCTAATATCAGTCAGCGTTGAAAATTATAGGATTATGATCACCATACCTTTTGATTCTTCCGATGCTTGGCAATCATACAAAATAGCACCGTTTCCTACTTTCATGACGAATAACTCAAGTCCAGTAATATCTAATTTGACGGGGCATGTTTCCTGATTTCTTCTGATAGGAAATCATTTACAGTCATTAAAGACTTAGATAAACTCACTCACTGTTCAGAAGCCATGAATAATAAAGTTTGTACAGCTGCGACTCTTTTGAAATTCTATCCTATATCAACGGATTCATGTGAGTTAGGCATAGTGCTAAACGGCTCTCTCTCTCATACACGCAAAGGTTGTCTGAAGAAACTTTATCCCTTTTACAGTAATAAGTTCAATTACAGAATGAATAGTGGCTCCTGGATCCGATACGACAAAGACGGTTTTCAAGTCGTATGCCGGACGGGACCACGCCCATTACCCCAATCTTTGTAGCAGCTGATGGTTTGTACGGGGACATCTACAAACTACACTGTCAGAGGGGTCAACACGATAATACGTGAGACGTATTTTGCGAAATATACCTGGGCGTCTACCAATTATCCCCATACACTACCTCTCCCATACAACGCGCGGGTGGCTCATCGTTTGACGCAACTGGCTGAGATGAACCACGCGTCACCGACTTATGCAGGTGGAGAAAATCTTCGTTACTACGTTCTGCTGGCCGTGTTCAGCGTGACGGCCATATTGGTTATCGCCGTCAACATCTTTGCTTGGCGTAGGCTGAGGCGTACACAGAAGGATCTCCAAGGAAACGTGTTGTCCCGTCCAGATGACGTACCCGTTACGCTCAAGGCGTTTGCGTTCAGGGCCGCTTGAAACTGGCCATTTCATTTGGTGCCTAGGAAAATTGTCTGGAATTGTGTTGTGTGTGAAAAGCGGTCTGTATGCTGGCAAAATGTAGGACAAGAAAGACTCAGGATCGCCTTTGCATTTGAACCAGTTAAAAGTATCTCCCGAGCACCTAATAAAAATATTATAGCCCAATATATATTATTAATTATATACTCCTAAAGGTATTTTTTTCGGGCACTAATAAAATATACCAGCCCTATATATTAATCTGTGCACCTATTACAAAGAGTGACAAGTACTCTTTAACAATTATCCATGATCATGTTTGTGTTTCCCAGTAACCGCTATTCTTAATCAGGTTACCTATTACCATAATCTACCAGTAACCGCTATTCTTAATCAGGTTACCTATTATCATAATAATCATGTATACATGTTAACCTTTTGATTTTTACCTTTTGATTTTTTTTTGGTACCTAATCATTATTATTATCAAACATGGAACTAGATTTTCCATGCATTTATCTTTGTTTATGAATATGTCCAAAAGGGTATGTAACAGAACCTTTTTATGCATTTAATCACTTATGTTTATATCTAAACATATGTTACGAGCACGCTCCTAAGAAACCATGTTTAAAGTAACTTTTGTTATTCAAGGCTTGAATGGTAGCTGTCCGAGCCTAATGTAATAAATACATTTTAGAATTACATAATCTGTAAATAAAAACCCATGACCTGAGGTCATTGCCGAATTAGGAGGGTCCTACGTGACCAAGGCAAATCTAGATCACGCTATGCGATGTCTGCAGTAGCCTGGTTTAAGTTTGTTAAGAAATGTCATCGTTTTGCATTACTGATAACTTTGCATAACAACTTCCATGGGAAGCGGTTGACCTGTTAACCTGTGCCGGAAACTTGTAACTTCCGAGCCGGCGGACTACGTATGTTTTTATGTGAATCGCTGAGATAGCTAATGTTTCGCTATCAACGTGATGCTCTAAGAAGTTAGTTCATTTCTAGCGACCAAACGGAACGGTCTCACGACCAAACTGTCTCTCTTGTTATGGAGTTTCAGAATAAAGTTGTTGTACTATTTTCAACTTATCCGTTTGAATCATCTCCTTTACTTTAAGAAGAACCACTCTACTAAGATATCAACATAGGAGAAAGAAGGAACCAGAAATACTTACGAATGACAGTCGTAAGGAAAAACAAGCAGTCTTTCGCAAAAGCGAAAAGACTAAAATACATACATATATATAGGATATATATATATAGATATTATATATATATATATATATGACCCCGACCTGGAGTCACGTGGGTCTCTTTAAGTTAATGTGGGTCTGCAGAATCAAACGCTCAGTGATTACTTTAACACCGGTCTTATATTCTAATGAATTTACACAAGGGCCCGAGTGAAATGAACTTAATATCTACAGTACCGGCGGGGTTGAGACCGAACAGAAACTGGCAGAGGACAACGAGGGGATCGACGTCTTCCCCACCTCTTGACCAATGCTTGACTGCCTGACCCTCAAGGAGACGGCTTGGTTTCCTCTCTCCTCAATACCCCGCAAAACCCCTCGATATATTGCTTCTAGGCCATGATTGGGTCTGGCACCTGTCCTTAGGTCTATTGGCCAATGAGTGCCCCTGTAAGGGACGCTCATGCCCAACGAACTTTTTGGGGGATGTTGGAGGAGGTGACGCTCTTTTTCATCTGAGAGAGAATGACCGTTAACAACCTCATGGCGTCCCGTGAGACGTTCAGAGATTCTTGGGGAGATTCGTTATAAGCCCTCTAGAATGGTTTATCACTCCCCCCCCCAAATTCCTTTGCGTTCTCGCAAAGCTGCAGTGTCTGCCTTGTCCCACCTCGAGTCTCGTCCCTCTAGGTACTGATTTATCTAAATTAAAAAATAAATAAATAAATAAATAAATAAATAAAATAAAATAGAATAACGATAATTTTAGTTGAGTAATAATACCGAAGCTAATGCCATTACCTAGGATAATGCCTATCCATTGCCCTCGATCGGAGTGCTTTTGCTTAAAAGTGAAGGAGAGTAAGTTTTTCGCCACATTGGATCTCAAGTCAGGCTATATGAATGTAATTTCCTTCCCTTCAGGTTAAATATGTTACAGCTCATTTTTCACGAGTAATGATACGCGTTTTATCCTCTAAATTTAGCATTGGAGTTTTTGGTATATTTAGACGATATCATTGTAGTTGGTGTCAGGTGTGGGGTACACTACGAAGCGCTAATTAACATTAAATATAGCGATCTGTGGGTCTTTCGAGGCGCGGATTCGGTGACAAATTGTTCAGTGTCTTTATGATCGGAAAATACACGACGGAGCGGTCATATGAAACAACAACACAAAAGGGCCGACGTTGAAGTGATACGTTAAGCAAAATTGAGCTTGCCTTCACGTAACTAAATGTCAAAGTAACGAGTGGAGGATAGCGAAGAAAGTCGGCGTGGCGTGTCTTATTGCAATACCGAGCGCGAGACATCGTGAAACGGGCGAATACATGCACACACGTGCTGTGCATAAAACGGCCAACAGATTAGAAAAACTGTATGCAGTGTATAAGCGAGGGAAAGACAGAAAGGATGAGTGTCGTATTATTGGAGAGAAGATTTGCACTCCCCAAATCAAAACCAGCCAGACGCTGGTTACGATAGCCAGTGGAAAGAGGCGATCATCAGCACAGAGATCAGCAGTGCCTTCGCAGACCATCGGCGATGCCAAGAACCGGATCAAAGATGGCGGACGGTAATGCACGCCCGCCAAAATTCTTTCCCCTTGGCGGGAAAGAAGAGTGCCTGGAGTCAGCTAGTCAGCTGTGTGCGCCCAAGAGAACAGGGGAAACCCTGTTGGGCAGCGGGAGGGATACCAGTTCTCCCCCCCTAAGAGTAGCAGAGTGAGACTGTCGGAGTAGGGGACCCCCCCTACGGGACAGCACACACCCCTCAAGAGCGGGAATGGGTCGGAAGGAGATGGGCACTTTCCTCCTTCCCCTAGCCCCTCTAGCCGTTGAGGAGACGGTATTCACCTTCAGGATGGATGGGGGAGTGTGAGCTGTAAGCTTCGTCTGGTATAGACCAAGCTGTTAGAAGTAAGAAAAGCTGACAGCCGTCGGATGGCAGCTGACTACAGCAAGGGAGTGTAGCAAGACACTCCTCCCCTCCCCTCAAGAGGAAGGGGAAGGCGACATGGAGAGAGGAAGGAGGGTCAGCTGGGATCCGTCCTTGGCACAAGGGAGACGAGGAGAGTAATTACTGACCAGCGTGAATAATTGTCAGTGAGGGTCTTTGTGAAGAATTTAAACAGTATGGGTACGAAAATATGGGCAACCCGCAATGAAACAAGTTTCTTTTGTTTTGCTTTTATTCACTGTAGTTTAAACTTTTTTTTTTTTTGGTAAATATTATATTATCAAAAGGCTTTGTGATTAGTTATTGTCTGTTATGTGTTATTAGAATACGTCCTTTTGATTCGAATTTTTAAGTTATTCAAGTAATTTGTCCGAGAAATTTTGTTTTATCAGGCATAACGTAAACAATCAACTAGTGATTTGTCAATTTCTTTTCTTAATCAGATTTGTGGTAACTGAACCCTTTTGTGATTTATCTGTGATTGCAGTTTGAGTAATTTAATTACAAATTGTTCTTATTAGAGTAAATGAGTAGTAACCAGCTCACTGATATGATTTGCTTAATGTTGTTGGAAATTGTTGATGTTTTTTTTTATTTTTATTTTGTCCATTTATATTGTTGGTTTTAAAGTCCTCGAGGGTAGGAGACCAAAACCCGCCCCCCTCTAGAGCCTCTCCTCAATAGCCAAAGTGGTTGTCAGAGAACACCACCAATAGTGTTTAATGTTAAATTTATTGTTATTATTAGTAGTTACCTGGGTGTTGACCTCTTTGAGATTCTCGTAGTTAAACCAGATTGTTATTCTTTTCAAGTACTAATGATACGAGTCCATTTAAGACCACTGGTCAATGCCCCGGGTTAGGTAAAGGGACTTGGTTGGGGGGGGGGGGGGATAAACCATTCTAGAGGGCTTATAACGAATCTCCCCAAGAATCTCTGAACGTCTCACGGGACGCCATGAGGTTGTTAACGGTCATTCTCTCTCAGATGAAAAAGAGCGTCACCTACCACACACCTGACACCAAAATTATGACCCCGACCTGGGTCGCGTGGGACTCTTTTAAGTTACTGTGGGTCCATGCAGAAATCAAACGCTCAGTGATTAATTTCACACCGGTCTTATATTCTAATGAATTTACACAAGGGCCCGAGTGAAATGAACTTAATATCTACAGTACCGGCGGGGTTGAGACCGAACGGAAACCGGCAGAGGACAACGAGGGGATCGACGTCTTCCCCACCTTTTGACCGACACTTGACTGCCTGACCCTCAAGGAGACGGCTTGGTTTCCTCTCTCCTCAATACCCCACAAAAATCCCTGATATATTGCTTCTAGGCCATGATTGGGTCTGGCACCTGTCCTTAGGTCTATTAGCCAATGAGTGCCCCTGTAAGGGACGCTCATGCCCAACGAACCTTTTGGGGGATGTTGGGGGAGGTGACTCTCTTTTTCATCTGAGAGAGAATGACCATTAACAACCTCATGGCGTCCCGTGAGACATTCAGAGATTCTTGGGGAGATTCGTTATAAGCCCTCTAGAATGGTTTTTATATATATATATATATATATATATATATATATATATATATATATATCTATATATATATTATATATATATATATATATATATTATCTTATATATGGATAATCTGCAATACTTAGAACCCTTATAGTGTTTCAAATTGCCTATTTTGCTAGTTCAAACTCACTAAGAAAAAACTAAAAATGCTTATACTACCTGTTTTTTTTTTAATAGCTTTATCACAAAGAAAAAGTACATTCAATCATGAAATGGGTATGAAAATAAGCAAAACTTCCCACAAACTATTGGTATATATGGTCTATAGAAGTAATCCATGATACATGAGTCTGTGAACAGTGCAGGTCGACTGTGGACACACCATATATACATATACATTGAACCCCCTTTATTCGCCAATGAGTGCCCCTGTAAGGGACGCTCATGCCCACGAGCTTTTTGGGGGAATGTTGGGGGAGGTGACGCTCTTTTTCATCTGAGAGAGAATGACCGTTAACAACCTCATGGCGTCCCGTGAGACATTCAGAGATTCTTGGGGAGATTCGTTATAAGCCCTCTAGAATGGTTTGTTTATAATTTATATATTATATGATTTATATAATATATATATCATATATATATATATATATATATATATATATTATATATATTATATTTTATATATATATAGATATGGTAATCTGGCAAATATACTTAGAACCCTTATAAAAATGTTTCAAATTGCCTATTTTGCTAGTTCAAACTCACTAAAGAAAAAACTAAAAATGCTTATACTACCTGTTTTTTTTTTAATAGCTTTATCACAAAAAGTACATTCAATCATGAAATGGGTATGAAAATAAGCAAACTTCCCACAAACTATTGGTATATATGGTCTATAGAGTAATCCATGAATACATGAGTCTGTGAACAGTGCGGGTTGACTGTGGACACACATATATACATATACATTGAACCCCCTTTATTCGCGTTCTCCGGATTTGCGGACTCACACATTCGCGGATTTCTCTCGGGAACGTTTCCCGGCATTATTCATGGAAAATTCGCATATTAGCTGCATTTTTCTATGAGAAATATCCCCAAATTCCTGGCTTTTTTATCAATTTCATCATAAAATGCTTTTGTGATAAAACTATTAAAAAAACCCAAGTATAAACATTTTTGGTGGGTTTTTCTTGAGTTTCAACTAACGAAATAGGCTTTTTTCAGCATTTTTATAGGGGTTCCAACTATTCGCTGGTTCTAACTATTCACAGTGTGTGTGTGTGTGTGTGTGTGTTATGGTATGGATTCCCCGCAAATATGGGGGGACCACTGTATACACATAGTGTTCCTTGTATTCATGAGGGATGGGTACTAGATACCGCGAATAGCTAGAATCTGCGAATAATAGAAGCCCCTATAAAATCACTTAAAACTGCCTATTTTGTTAGTTAACACTCAAGAAAAATCCACTAAAAATGTTTATACCACAGCAATTGACAAATTTTAAAATCAATTTGTATTTTACATAGCTAAAAAACCTGAGGTCTTAACAAAAGGTTTTTTCCAAGCGCCAGCTGGTAACCGATTAAAACAATCAAAGATGATAAAGCAAGGAATCTGTGAGATCTGACCAATGCCTGCATGTATGAGGTGAAAGCTGGTCAGAGACTGCGTGTTGGACCTTGTGACACTTTTAGTCTTTCTCAAACCCAGGAGATAATAAGAGATAAAGAGGGGCGGCTAGAGGTGGGCAGTACACATTAAGACCTCAGGTTTGTTAGCTATGAAAAATACAAACTGATTTAAAAATTTGTAATTTATTCACATGGAACAAACCTTCGGTCATAACAATACGATACTTATATTTGGATGGAGATAAAAAATACCCTAAACTGGCTGAGAGTTAACTCACCTGACCAGAAGTAGTTCTAAAGGTCGACCAATGCCCGTGAAAAGATAGATATAAACTGATATCTAACAACTTCGCCATCTCAGTTGCAATACAATGATATATGAGCAGATTCATTGCATCTAGGGAACTAAAGAAAATTCTGACTTCAAATAACAAACCATATAATCACAGGGGTTTGTTATTACTCCATACTTCCCCTTGCTAGAGAGCAGAGTACTATGTATTTGCTACTGAATAGAGGGTTTGATTATTTCAAAAATACATAAAGCAAACTAACTATCAGTATGACTACCTTACTCACCTGCAACAGATCAGTCCAGCATATGACATATCTATTCCTCAACCCACCCGTAGGAAGAAGGAAAGGAACAAGAGAAAGAAAGAGACCAGCCAACCTGCTCATTCTCCCTTCCACACAATCATCCTAAGTAAGATACAAAATTGCCCGGTGAAGGGCAATGGGTGAGTTACACAATTTGTTGGTCAGCCACCACAGGGCCCAAGGAAAACTTATCCAAAGATGTGTGGGCAACATCTCTCAAGTAAAATGATGCAAACATGGATTGGCGCAACTAAGTACCAGCGTTCAAAATCCTATAAACAGCAAAATTTTTCTTAAATGTCAGAGAGGAACTTATACCTCAGACATCATGTGCTCTAGCCTGCACAGACTCAGTGACAGAACCATCGAGACGAATAAGCCTACTTGATCGCCTCACGAATCCAAAAAGAAATAGCATTCCTACTTGATCGCCTCATGAATCCAAAAAGAAATAGCATTCCTGGAAACTTCTTCTTGAACCAACCAGTGCCATAAAAAAGCATACAACATCCAGGTCTGAGATGTCGAGTCCTTTTAAGATTGCAACGTAGGGCTCTGACAGGACATAACAAGAGCTCTTGTGGGTCATTGTCAACAAAGTCACTCAAAAATGGAATGGAAATAGAGGTAATTCTGTCATCATACACCGAGGAATTCTGGGTCTTGCCACGAATTCCGGGACAAACTCTAAGGTCACAGACCCACAACCCCTGGTATGTTTCACATCATAACTTAGGCCATGAAGCTCCCTTACTCTTTCAAAGAAGCCAAGGCCAAAAGGAAAACTGTCTTAGAGCGTCAAATTTCTGTCCAATGATCAATGCAAGGACTCAAAAGGAGCTCTAGTGAAACTTCTTAGGACAAGCGAAACATCCCATGCTGAAGACTTGAGTTCCCTTGGAGAACAGGTCTGCTCGAAACCCCTGAACAACAAGGAGATTTCCCAGGATGAAGAGATGTCTACACCTCTCAGACGTAACACCAAACACAACACCGCTCTGTAGCCCCTAATAGCAGAAAGTGAAAGGCCTTTCTCTTCCCTGAGGAAGACCAAAAAATCTGCTATACACTGGGCAGAGGTTTTGAGTGGAGAGAAACCCCGTCGGCGACACCAATCCAGTAGATCGCATATTTCCCCTGGTAAACTGCTGAAGAGGACTTCCTGAGATAACTGGACATAAGTCTCGCCGTTTCCGTGAAGAGACAGGGCTTCTACTGACTGGTGAAACCTTTCAATGTGAGGCTTGCAAAGACGCTGCCACCAGGAGGGGATCTCTCTTGAAACCTCTGACAGAAGGAACAGAAGGTTCGTAACATTCTGCTTGTGACCACAGAGGAGCAACCTAAGTCATCCTGAGATTTCGAGAACTCATTAACCTGTTCAGAACTTAACAGATCAGGCAAAACGGAAGGAAGGCGTACACCTCAAGGTTGTCCCAAGGGACCACCTAACAGTAAACTTCCATTTTTCTGTTGAAACAAGATGCAAAGAGGTCTAACATAGGACTCCCCCAAAACTTTAAAAAGCCTGTCCACCATGATTTGATGCAGAGACCACTCTGTGCCCAGGATTTGGTTCCGACGACTCAGCCTGTCAGCAACCACATTCTTCTTGCCTGGAATGTATCTAGCCAAGAGCTCCACCGAGTTGTCAATCACCCACTGGTGTAACTCGACTGTCAATGAATGGAGGTGACGAGACACCAGACCCCCCATTTGTTCACAAGCGACCACCGTGTGTTGTCACACATCAGAACTACTGAATGACCCTCTACCTTCTCCTGAAACACTCTCAGACCAATTAAAGCTGCCTTCAGCTCCAAAATGTTGATGTGTAACAGCTTGTCTTCCATACTCCAAACACCTGACGCAATGAGGTCCCCTAGATGCGCACCCCAACCCATGAGAGAGGCATCTGAAAACAGAAGTAAGTCTGGAGGGGAAGAACGCAGAGGGATACCCACCAAGAGATTCCAGTTGTCCAACCACCAACGAAGGTCTTGCTTCACTTCTTCGGAGAACTCTCTGAAGAGGGGAATCTCCTGCCAGGTACCAGAAGTCTTTCAATCTCCATTGCAGAGACCAAAGATGAAGACAACCATGAGGGACCAGCATCTCCAGAGAAGTCAAAATCCCCAGAAGAACCTGCCGCTGCTGAGCCAGTTGTTCTGGTTGTGATAGGCACTTGCGTGCCACTAACCACAACTTCTCCAACCTCTGGTCTAATGGAAAAACTTTCAATGCTGCTGTGCCTATACTGTAACCATACCTAGATAAAGAACTTTCTGGCTGGGAACGAGATTCAACTTCTCTAGGTTTACTACAATGCCGAGCTTCCAACAAACCTGAAGCAGACGATCTCTGTCCTGCAGAAGTTTCACCCTGGAGCTTGCTAAGACCAGACCAGCCAGTCATCGAGGTATCTCAACAGGCGAATCCCTTGAGCATGAGCCTATGTCAGACGAGGGTGAATACCTTTGTGAACACCTTTAGTTCAGGACCCTGAACTAAAATACCGGCACTCAGAGCGAAGCTAAGAAACTTTTTGGACGAAGGATGAACAGGGCTCTGGAAGTAAGCATCCTTTAGAGCTACGGCAAGATCGACAGCAAGTAGTCACTGGTCCCTAACTGCTGCTAACTCTTGAAACACACTGAAAGACAGAACACAGGCACAAACAACCACATTGGAAGGAGAGCAAAGCTAAAGCACCTACTCCCCAAGGCAGTTAACCCTTAAACGCCGAATGGACGTATATTAAACGTCGAGTCAAAATGTCTCCCGTATGCCGAATGGACGTACCATACGTCGACTCAAAAAAGTTTTTTTAAAAATTCGTGGAAAAATACTTATAGGCCTACCAGCCGAAAACTATTGAATCACGCGCCTTGGGGGATGCTGGGAGTTCACGGATCAAGGTGTTGTTTTGTTTACAATCGTTACACAGGCGCGCAAGCCCGAATTTCTTTCTTGCTGCACTAAAAAGTATATGACACATCTCGGAAATTATTTCGTCACTTTGACATAATTTTTGTACCATTTTAAATTAGCCATTACATGGAGTATTATATATGAAAATGTGCGCATGTTTATGTAGAATACAACAAAAAAATACTCATGATTGTAGCTTTTATCAGTTTTGAGATATTTTTATGTAAATAACGATAAGTGCCAAAATTTCAACCTTCAGTCAACTTTGACTCTACCGAAATGGTAAAAAAGCGCAATTGTAAGCTAAAACTCTTATATTTTAGTAATATTCAATCATTTACCTTAATTTTGCAACTAACTGAAAGTCTCTAGCACAATATTTCGATTTATGGTGAATTTATGAAAAAACTTTTTCCTTACGTCTGTGCGGTAACTCTTCCGAAAAAAATCATACATGCGATTGTTGGTAATGTTTGCACCATTTTAAATTAGCCATTACATAAAGTTTTATATATGGAAATGTGCACAATTTCATGCACAATAAAACTAAAAACAACCCATGGTTGTAGCTTTTATCAATTTTGAAATATTTTCATATAAAAAATGATGTGACAAATTTTCAACCTTCGGTCAACTTTGACTCTACCGAAATGGTCGAAAAACGCAATTGTAAGATAAAATGCTTATATTCTAGTAATATTCATACGTGCGATTGTGGTAATGTTTGCACCATTTTAAATTAGCCGTTACATAAAGTTTAATATATGAAAATGTGCGCAATTTCATGTAGAATACAACAATAAATAATTGAAGGTTGTAGCTTTTCTCATTTTTGAAATATTTGCATATAAATCACGATAAAGAAAAAAAACCACGTTCGGTCAATTTTGACTCTACCGAAATGGTCGAAAAACGTAATTGTAAGCTAAAACTCTTACAGTCTAGTAATACTCAGTCATTTATCTTCATCTTGAAACAAATTCAAAGTCTCTAGCACAATATTTAGATTTATGGTGAATTTAAAAAAAAAACTTTCCTTCCCTCCGCGCCAAATTCTCCGCCACAAATCTCCGAAATGCGTACGTCCCATTCTCAGAATATTTGCTCAGTTTCATATTAGGCATTTCATAGAGTTTTATATATGAAAATGTGTGCAATTTCATGTAGAATAAAACAAAAAATATTTGAAGGTTGTAGCTTTTCTTATTTCCGAAGTAATTGCATATAAAAAATATATATAAAAAAATCGACATTCGGTCAACTTTAACTCTTCAGATATGGTCGAAAACTGCATTTGTAAGCTAATACTCTTACAGTATAGTAATATTCAATCATTTGTCCTCATTTTGAAAGAAATTGGAAGTCTCTAGGACAATATTTAGATTTATGGTGAATTTTTGAAAAAAATATTTGTTTACGTCCACGCTTTACGAATTAATGCATTATTTTGTGATAATATTTTCTCTGTGTTGCTTTTATCGTTTTACAATGTGTTATATACCAAAATGATTGCAATTTAGTGTACATTACAACAAAAAAAGGAACTTGTTAATCTTTAACCTTTGCGCTACAGCACGAATTTGAATACAATTATATATGAAATTTTGTTTTTGCTATCATATATCGCATTATTTATATATGATAATGATAATTTTTTTCATTTTTGATGGTTGCATACTAAACTTCAGCCAATGAAAAAAAAAGGAGCCAAAAATGAACTCTTAATCTTGAAAACTAAGCGCGCTGTGATTTTTTTGAAAAAAAAAATTTTTTCCGCTTCCGCGCTCACTCTGAAACACCTCCGGCACAGGGGAGACATTTTTTTTTTTTACCGCTTCGGCGTTTAAGGGTTAAGGAAAGACTAAAGCGTCACGAGGTACAATGCGCTGTCTCTGACCACCTTTCACCTCCTACGCACAGGCGTTGCCAGATCTCACAGATTCCTTGCTTTGCAATCTTTGATTATTTTAACTGGCTACCAGCTGGCACTTGGAAAATATCCTATTGTTAAGACTGAAGGTTTCTTCCACATATGAACAAGTGTATTTTATTTCACTTATATGGTTGTAGTTGGTGGCAAAATTTTTTTCACATTTTATAAGGATAATCAAAGAAATCGATATCGTGTATGTGTCTGTGAGCATGTATGAGAGAGAGAGAGAGAGAGAGAGAGAGAGAGAGAGAGAGAGAGAGAGAGAGAGAGAGAGAGAGAGAGAGAGAGAGAGAGAAAATTTTTATAATGGAATCTTGAGTGGCAGGAGATTAATTATGCCACAACACATGAACTTACTGTTGGCAAACAGCGGAATCTGAAAATTATAATCCAGTAAATATGAAGATTTTGGAAAAAAAATAAGTAATACAAAAAGAATACAGGTAAGAAAAGTTAAGAAAAGATCAAATAACTTTTCACAGGGATGTCATTTAAATAATCAAAAGTGGGCAGAAGCTGAACGCAGTACCAGTGGTTTCATGATTATTAATGCAAAACTGCAAAATATCAATCAAATGTTAAATGAAAATCCCCTAATATCTAGAGGTGAAAACTTTCTCAAAAAGCATCGGAGCTTCAAGCCAATCAGTAAATAACAGTATTAAATCCTGCTCTGTGACTGGCTCTTCTAATCCTTGCAACCAACAGCATGTCATACTAAAAGCCAATCAGCATTGAGGTAACACAGCCTTTATTTATACCCTGCCATGTGATTTGCTACTTCTAACCCTCCCAGCCAATAACAGAGAGAGAAAGAGCCCTGAACTAGTTGCTTACATGTGTTGAACAATTAAAAATGTCAGTACGTAATATGACAAATTTTCAAGGTAACTTGTATTTTTCATAGGTACAAAACTGAGGTCTTAACAATAGGATAATTTCTAGCGCCTAGCTGGATCCGGTTAAAAAACAGATGAAAGCAAAGAATCTTGTGATATCTGGCAACGCATGCGTAGATCGGGTGATAGATCGGGTGAAAGATGGTCAAAGACCATTCACCTACGATCACTCATCAGTCTTTCCCAACTCAGGATGTCTTAACAAACAGAGGGGTGGCTAGAGGCGGGCAGTACATATAATGTTAAGACCTCAGGTTTATAGCTATGAAAAATACAAATTTTCTAAGACAATTTGTCATTTGTTCATAAGTGAACAAACCTTCAGTCTTAACAATAGGATAGACTCATACTTGGAGGGAGGTACAAGACATCCTAGACCGGCTGGGGGCCTACCCACCAGTCCAGCTTCCAGAAGAAATGACTTCTGGAGAGAGACTGAAGCCCATTGAGAAGCTAGATAAAATGATATCTAACCACTCAGACATGAGTGATGTACAATGATATATGGGAGAACCATTGTACAGGGAACCAAAGAGAAACTTTGACTGTCTAATAGCATACCAACACACAAGTGTTTGTACTATTCTCAACTCCTCCTTGCCTAGGAGTGGAGCATATGCTACCGAATAGAGGGTTTGACATTTGTATAATAAGTGACCACACTATCAGTATGACTACCTTACTCGTTGTATCAGACCAGTCCAGCGAATGATGTGTCTATTCCTTAACCCGGCCAAAGGAAGAAGGAAAGGTATAAGAGAAAGAAGGAGACCAGCCAACTCACTCATTCTCTCATCCACACAATCATCTTTGGAAAGATACAAAAGTATCCTGTTAGGGGCAACTACGAGTACACAACCTGTTGGGCAGCCACCATAGTACCCAGGGAAAACGTGTCCACAGATCTGTGGGCAACATCCTTAATATAGAAAGAGGCGAACATGGACTGGCGTAACCAAGTACCAGCGCTCAGCCCTCTATGTACAGCCAAGTTCTTTTTGAAAACCAGAGAGAGACCAATACCCCTAACGTCGTGTGCTCTAACCTGCACAGATGTGGTGGTGGAATCATTAAGAGAAAAGTATGCCTGTCTGATGGCTTAATGTATCCAAAAAGATAGTATTTCTAGACATCTCTTTCTTGTACAGCCTGTGCTAACAATAAGTCTGTGGCAGCCTGGTCCAAGGTGCCGAGTCCTTTTAAGATAGCAGTGCAGGGCCCAGACAGGGAACAACAAATGCTCTTGAGCATCACCACCCACCAAGTCATTTAGTGGTGGAATGGAAAACGAAGTGAACCTGTCATCGTGCACAGAGGGACTTTGGGTCTTGGCCACGAATTCCGGGATAAATTCGAAGGACAACGACCCCCAACCCCTGGCGTGCTTCACCTCATAGCTCAGATCGTGGAGTTTTCCTACCCTCTTGGAAGATGCCAAGGCCAGAAGGAAAACTGCCTTGAGCATCAAGTTCCTGTCAGATGAGCGACACAAGGGCTCATATGGACTCTTAGTGAAGCTCTTGAGAGCCAAGGAAACATCCCACATCTGAGGCTTGAGCTCTCTAGGAGCATTCGACTGCTCGAACCCCTTAACTAGCAAGGAAAGTTCCCTGGAAGAGATGTCAACACCTTTAAGGCGTAACACCAAACTCAGGGCCGCCCTGTAGCCTTTAATGGCAGAAACGGACAAACATTTCTTGTCTCTGAGGAAGGTTAAAAGTCTGCTATTCGCTTAATACAGGTTGCAATTGGAGAAAAAAACTGTTACAACACCAATCACAGTAGATCGCCCATTTGCTTTGGTAACCGCCGAGGTCGACTTTCTGAGACTGCTGGACATATGCCCTGCTGTCCTTCTGAGAAAAGCCTCTCACTCGGAGGAGAAACTTGAAAGCCTCCAACTGTGAAAAGACAGGGATTCTACTGACTGGTGGAACATTTCCGTATGGGGCTGACACAGGAGATGTCGCCAAGGGGGAAGTCTCCCTCGGAACCTCTGACAACAACTACAGCAGATCCAGGAACCACTCCGCTTAGGCCACAGAGGGGCTACCCAAGTCATCCTGAGACCCTGTGACCTCATTAGCCTGTTCAGAACTTGACGGATCAAACAAAACGGAGGGAAGGCATACACCTCTAGGTTGTCCCAGGCATGTTGGAATGCGTCCTCTGCCAATGCTAAAGGATCTGGGACCATTGAACAGAATATCTCCAGCTTCCTGTTTAAGAGAGTCGCAAAAAGGTCCAACATGGGTCTACCCAAAACCTGGAAAAGCTTGTCTGCTACCACATTCAGTTTGCCTCGGATATACCTGGCTGAGAGCTCTACCTAACAGATGACCGCCCACTGGTGAACCTCGACGGTCAAGAGGTTAAGTTGATGAGAAACCAGGCCTCCCTGTTTGTTCACATAAGCTACCACCATGGTGTTGTCCAACATGAGAACAACAGAATGACCACCTACCTTCTCCCAAAACTTCCTCAGACCCAGGAAGGCTGCCTTCAACTCCAAGACATTGATATGTTGCTGCTTGTCCTCCAAACGCCTGAAGCGATGAGGTCGCCTACACAAGGCCACCCAACCTGCGAGGGAGGCGTCTGGGAAAAGAAGGAAGTCCAGTGGAAGAGAACACAGAGGGACACCCTTCGAAAGATTCTGGTTGTCCAACAACCAACGAAGGTCTTCTCTCACTTCCAGAGACAGAGGAAACATTAACAGGGGTGACTCCCCCGCCGGAGACCAGAATTCCCCCAGTCTCCATTGCAGAGACCAAAGATGTAGACGCCCATGAGGGACCAGCTTCTCCAGGGAAGATAGCACTCCCAGAAGAACCTGCCACTCTTGAGCTGAGTGATGTGGTTTCGACAGGAAGTCGCGCGCCACCACCCACAACTTCAATCTCTGATCCGACGGGAAAACTTTTGCCACTATCGTATCGATGACCATGCCCAAGTACAGAATCCTTTGACTGGGTACGAGGTTCAACATTTCCTGATTGACTATGATGTCCAGTTCCAGACAGAACAGAAGCAGACGATCCTTGTCCTGCAGCAGCTTTCCCCTGGAAACTGCCAAGACCAAGTAACCATCGAGGTACCTCAGCAAACAGATCCCCTGAGCATGGGCCCAACTTGACCCGAGAGAAGATTGTGAACACTTGAGAGACTGTAGTCAGCATGAAGCATAGGACTTTGAACTCGAAGACCTTGTTCCTAAGAGAGAAGCGAAGGAATTTCCTGGACGTCAGATGAACAGGGATTTGGAAGAATGCGTCCCTTAATTCTATCGACAGCATGAAGTCACCTACCTCACGGCTGCCAACACCGAACGTGAGGTCTCCATCTTGAACCGTGTCTTCATGATGAAGTGATTCAAGGTGGATTAGTCGATCACAGGTCTCCCTCCTCCTGATGCCTTGAGCACCAAGAAGGTGTGACTGTAAAACCCCAAAGACAGACGCACCACTTCCTCTATCGCAACCTTGTCCAGCATCCTCTGCACCTCTTCACGAAGAGCCAAGAACTTCAGAGAATCTGGAGGATATGCCTTTGTGGGCTGCGGTTTGTCCGACAGGGAGAGAAAGCGAATGGCAATAGGTACCCCACCCGAAGGGTATCTACCACCCATTTCTCCGCCCCATAACTTTGCCACTTGGCCCAAAGGTCCGCTAGGCAACCCCCTCTGTAGCACAGGAGAGGAAGAGGCACCTAGCCTAGCGAGGGCCCCATTACCTCTCCCCCTTTTGGCCCCTTCTTGGCCTAAAGGAACGAGAGCGAAAGGGACGTTGACCCTTTGAACAAGGCCGAGTTGAATGGAAAGGCCCTGCCGAACTCGAATTCCTCGATGGCCTACCAGGCAACGATCTTCTTGACTACTGCTGGAGAGAGAGAGAGAGAGAGAGAGAGAGAGAGAGAGAGAGAGAGAGAGAGAGAGAGGAGGAGGAGGAGGAGGAGGGAGGAGGAGAGGAGGAGGAGGAGGAGGAGGAGGAGACTGACTTAGACACAGCCTGGTGCACCAGTCTGCTTTGGTGTCAGCCCGACGCTGGCCTATCACATTCTAATCAGCAGAAGGTTAGCCCATAAATTAACACAGGTGAGCCATATACGAAAACACCTTGCCTCCAGACTGCAACAGATTGGCAAGAGAGGATGCAGTCACCAATCCCTCTGGGGACCTGTCAGAAGCTATCCTGGCAATGACCACAGACCAGAAGTCCAGCCAGGAAACCGTGAGCAACATGGACGCTGCCATAGACTCCAATGCTGAGGCATCCTGCAGAGACAAGGACGGAGTCACCGGCCACACCTGCTCCAAGGTCAGTACCGGCTTCAAGCAAATGACGTATGGGTTAAGATGGCGCGACATCAAAAAGGTAGAGCTCGTAGCATAGTACTTCCTAGTCCCGTGAGAGGCGGGAGTAGCAGCTTGGCAGAGCCCCTAGAGCGAAGCGACGTTAACTATAGGGAAGCTGGAGAGAAGATTTGGGATCCTGCGTAGCTCCCACCAAGGCTTCCAAGCAAGAAGGAGGGAAGACGACCGAGCCTGAGACCTACCTTCCAAATTGTTGAACCCACAAATGAGAGCAACAACTTCCGAAAAGGACGACATAAACTCTTGCATGTCTCCCTCCTCCTGCTCCAGCAACACTGATGATAAGAATGTGTAGGCGCCTCTAAGGCAACTTCTTCATTAAAATTAGCGGCAGGATCAGCAGCCAACCAGCCCGAACCACCAACTAACCTGTCTGGGCTGGGTCCACGCGTCGGCTCCCGAGACGAACCCACTATAACACTAGGAACATCACTACGTTCTCCTCCAACAGATGTTTCATTAACATGTCCGTGAATGGTCACGGGCGTGGCCGACTTATGAACG
Source organism: Macrobrachium nipponense (assembly GCF_015104395.2). Classification (NCBI taxonomy): domain Eukaryota; kingdom Metazoa; phylum Arthropoda; class Malacostraca; order Decapoda; family Palaemonidae; genus Macrobrachium; species Macrobrachium nipponense. Next base: position 87,913,848 of record NC_087200.1, on the reverse strand, counting down.
TGAGTTGGGGAGGAATCCCGAACACTTGAGATTGAAGGAGAATCCTCGAGAATCGAACTCTTAGAAGCATCAGTGAGAGGGGCAGGCAAACACTCCTACTGCAGAAACTTCACGCTCACCACCTTCAACCTATTGACAGGCACCTTGAGATTCTTACGGTAATGAATAGGCCTTAGAGAAGGAGGAGCAGTTGCATCATGTACACGGACAGGGGAGGTGCAACACGCTCGCGATGTGCATGGATGGGGGAGGTTGCAATATACTAGAGACATGTACGGATGGGGGAAGTTGCAACACGCCCACGATTCGATGCAGAGGATGAAGTAGCCACTGCAGATTATACAAGGGAAGAAGCACTAACACTCAGGGGAGGTTGCAACACACTCGCGATGTGCATGTACGGGGGAGGTTGCAACACACCCGAGACGTGAACGGGCAGGGAAGTTGCAACACACCCGCGATTCGATGCAGAGGACGAAGCCTAACACTCTCCGAAACACCAATATTCTTGAGAACACATCCACGTAGTTCCTCCGGCGTAGGTGAAGAAAGAGCAAAGTCCTTAGCCTTTCAACGCTTGATACGCCAACGTGGCGTAGAGGGGGAAGAGGGGGAGGACAGAACTGGTTCTTAATTGATCCCTTCGCAGGAGATGTGGACGAAGCAACGTGTTTCCTTCCAATGCTCCCAACCGAAAAGGCAGTCAACTTAACATCCAAAACAGAGTCTAACCTCTTAAGCACTGCCTGGCATTTAAACTCAGACTGATCTGCAAGAGAAGGCTCCGAAGACATGGAAGGGAGAAGTAGTGAACTAGGCGGCAGAGATGACGTCACGACTGAGAGAGGCAGTGTTCAGATGAAGACTGGGAGTGACGTCATAAGTGGTGATGACGTCATGGCCTCCCCTCGGTGAGAAGGGGAATCAGACACCACTGTGGAGGAATACACAATGACGGATCCTGTGACGTCATCAACGGGGCTGACGCCACAGCTTCCCTCCGACTCAAAGAAGTGGCAGCAGTTACTGGCGGAGCAATACAAGATGGCTGACATCGACTACCCGCGAAGACAAGGCCGGGAGGAGGGGGGGATGGCCTGGCCAGCCTGAGGAGGAGGAAGGGTTAGTGATCCTCCAGAAAGTGCGCAAGCAAACCCTCCAGGACGGGGTACCCCCTAGCCCAAGTGTCTTCCAATCACCACCATCTTGGACCCCTCTGACTCGGGAAGAAATGAGAATGATGAAAAAAACCTCCCCCTTCCCGGGAATCAAATTAATTCCTGAAGAAGAAGAGGCAACATTACAAACATCATCCTGGTGGCCTCCTGATACTTCCAGCGACGAATCATTGGAGGAAAAGGAAGGAGACACAGGAACAACTCTACTATGGGGTTTGAATACCGCATCGGGAAGGGGCAAAAAACCTTCCCATGAAGGAAGAGTCGAAACCCTCCGATGTTCTCTCTTGCTATAAAACGACTTCCACTGCTCTTAAGGCCATGCTCGGCATTCCATGCAAGGATTCATAGTACAAAAACTAGAACTGGCACCTACTGCACAATGCGGGGGTCAGCCGTTGCCGAAACCAAAAACGAGAACACGGAAAACCCGGAATTCTGGGGCACACACGTTGACAACACCGAGAAGGAGCAGAAGCCATAATATCTACCAGACACACACACACACACACAAACTAAACACAAGCGAAACGAGCAATGAACCGGGTAAAGGCCAAGAGAGGTAAACACTACTCTCGCCCAGGCAGTCAAAGAAAGACTGATGCGTGATTGTGGGTGAATGGTCTTCGACCATCTTTCACCCGATCTACACATGCGTTGCCAGATATCACAAGATTCCTTGCTTTCATATGTTTTTTAACCGGATCCAGCTAGGCACTAGAAATTATCCTATTGTTAAGACCAAAGGTTTGTTCGTGTATGAACAAACAGTATATCTCTCACATTGATATTTTGCAGTTTACATTAACATTAATATCTGAAAATTAGTAAATCACTTATCTATCTTACAAAACAAACATATATATTACATGATCCATACAAATTCTCTCTCTTACCTCACTGACAGACAGAGGTACAAGGAGCTCCATAGCTCTGCATGAATATATACTACTGATAGTTCTGGAGGGAATTAATCTTTACCTTTGTGTACAAAGTACTGTCAAGAGTGTATCAAATATGCATTTTTAATGTGCATCTCTCTCTCTCTCTCTCTCTCTCTCTCTCTCTCTCTCTCTCTCTCTCTCTCTCTCTCTCTCTCTCTCTCTCTCTTTTAAAGCATTATAGTTTAAGGTATACTCAGTCCACCCCTTCTCTCTCTCTCTAGGATAATAGTTCAGGGTACATTTTTTTTTTTTTGAACTATTAAAATAAGCAATGACAGCTATTGGCTGGATGGATGAAGAAGATGGGAATCCTGACAGCCCTTCACTTCAAGACATGTAATGTGCTTAGTTGCAAATTTCAGCTCTTCACTTTGGAAGCGGCAGTGATGAATCTAAGTCAACAGAATTACCTGTACCATTTTTTTTTGCCAATGCTTTATTAAAATCTCACTTGATTTTCATCTAATATTTCTTTTTTCCTCATGGTATTTACATGATATTTTAAAGATAGGATCAAGTGGATAATTGTTGGGTCATGCGTATTCTAACCTAAACAATCTGTAATCTGCAAAAATCACTAATCCAGCGCCCTGCAGGTCCCAATGACGCTGGAGTAGTGATGGTCAACTTGTATAGTATTACCATTTGGTTGGAACACATGACAACAACAGTTTGTATTCATCTCTCCTACTAATAAGCTTCTTTAGACTCTCTAACCTTTTCTACTTCTCCATTGTCTGTTAATAGTTACCCATGTTACATCTTTCCTCCTAATTATTTATCTACTGTTGATCATCCTGATTTTCATTTTCATATTTCTTCATGTCTGCCTATATTATCTCTGGTAAATGCAGCTAGGCTGTTACTTTTTACTTTACAATTCATAAAAACTAAAACCTGTAGAGGGTTACAGCTTCCAATGTCATGAACCTCCTGAAGCCTCCCTTCACCTCCAATGCTTTCTGCCCAGTACTTTTTATCCATTCCTACCAGCTTCATTTCACTTGCTGTCCATTCTTCAATTTATTTTGTATTCTATTTTTAACTATAATCAGTTCGCACACTGATTTTCTACCTCTACCTTTCAATTTCCTGTACTCTTTTACGTATAATAAATATCTTTACCTTGTCAGTGTTATTAATTTTCCTTAAAACATAACTGCAACTTAAATATAACTTCAAGAGAGCTACATGCTTCATCACTCAGGGATTTAAGAAGCAAATGTGAATTTCATTCATATTTGCTTTTTCTAAACCTTAGCAACTGTTACTAAACACTGGTATGACTAGGACTTTTTTGCCATTAATTCCTTACATTTTCATTATCAACCTTCAAAATAATCTTTCTATGCTAAGTTACATTTTCCCAAATTTGGGCGCCAACTGCCTGTATATCCATCCAAGTTAACAGGCATAAGAAACTTGAGATCATCACATTAGGTTCTGAATAGGCTACATCTTTACAAAAAATCAATATGCAGATAACTTACTTGACCTCCTGCTGCACAGGCTGTAATGCATGCCAGATGACCATCTTCCTTTATGAGACGATGAGCAGCATGCATAACTAGTCGGACACCTGAAACATTAGGAAGATTAACAATGAGTATTTGAAATAAAGAAAAATATTAATTTCGTCATGAAAGTTCTAATACAAATCATTTATGTGATAAATAAAATTATATTTTTTAAACTATAGTGAATTAAATCAAGATAAGAAGAGAAGCGCTTGACAAAAACCTGTTGCTCCAAATGGATGTCCAATGGAAAGAGATCCTCCCCAATTGTTGAGCTTCTCCATAGGTGGAGCACCAACTTTCCCAGGAAGTCCCTGATAATTCTGACCAAACCAATCAGAATCCATGGCCTTCAAATTGGCAAGAACCTGACCTGCAAAAGCTTCATGGATTTCCCAAACATCAATGTCTGATGGCTTAAGACCCGCCATGCCCAGAACCTGAAACAAGGCATAAGGATGGTTTTCATGATATCATAAAATCTTGTAACTGAAGAACATAAGATCATAATTACAGTTTAATTCTTGTGCAATCAGAATACAGAGCTAAATGTGTCCACACTACAAAATGTTTACATAAACAGCATCAATTTTTATATCACAAATCATTTGATTACCATAAACTATGCTACATCACCTACCATTTACACACAATTCATTTAAAAGACAACTGTCTCAACTGTAGGCATTTTACTTGCAAACAACTGTACTGGATAAAACAAAATTTACTTGTTTGCATGTTCATTTTAGTTATGGATTCTATAACCTGTTTTGTGCAACATTTTTTACTAACAATGTGCAAAGGGACTTAAATTTTTTACACTGTGGATACTTTTTTAATTGATTGTGCATGGTTGGAAATGAAGTAGAGTACTTGATTGTAATAGATTATATGTAGTTAGGGTATCAGGCCTAATCTTGCTGAAGCAAAGTACGTACTTATGTTATGGGTCCGTATACTTATATATTTATTGGATTTTTTTAATACAGGTTGGCCATCACCATTCTGACTCCAATTTCAGTTAGCCTAATTTAAAATTTCCAGGGTCATCTCACCAACCTGCCGCTATTGTTTGTTAGTGCTACTTTTGTGGATGCGTACGTATCCCTATGCACATAATTGTGTTTATCTTTTCGGTTGTAATAAAAAATTAGAAAATGCAGTAAAAATATAAATGAGAATATCATAATAATATAATAAAATCATAAGCAAAACTACATGAAACAAAACAAGCTGTAGGAAGTTCACCGACACCAGCGAATGAATGCATGTGTACATACATACTCTTATTTAACCTTTGGGTTTTAAAAATTAAAGAGAAAATACAGAGAAAATAAAAATTTTTTAATCAATTTATATTTTTCATAGCTAACAAACCTGAGGTCTTAACACTACATTAATTTCTTCTAGCATCAGCTGAAAACCGGTTAAAAACAATCAAAAGATTGCAGTGCAAGGAATCTGTGGCATCTGGCAACTCAAGAATAGACGAGGTGGAGAGTGGTCCTCGACCACACATGAACCCTGTGAGTTCACGGATCACGCTGTTGTTTTGTTTACAAGCGTTAACCAGCCGGGCATGGGCGAGGGCGAATTTCTTTCTTCTCGCACTACAAAGCATCGCGACGCATCATCAAAGACCTACGGTCACCTTTGACTCGACAGAAATAGTCGAAAAATGTAATTGGAAGCTAAAACCCTTACATTCCAGTAACATTCAATCATTTACCTTCATTTTGCAACAAACAGGAAGTCTCTAGCACAATATTTTGATTTATGGTGAATTTTTGAAAAAAACTTTTTCCTTCCCTCCGCGCGTGGTAACTCTGCTGAAAATCTCATAATTTCTTTAGTCACCTTGTCGTAATTTTAGCACCATTCTCTATTAGGCCTTACATAAAGTTTTATACATGAAAATGTGCATAATTTCATGTAGAATACAACAAAAAATAACTCATGGTTGTAGCTTTTATCAGTTTTGAAATATTTTCATATAAATCACGACAAGCAAGTGCCAAAATTTAAACCTGCGGTCAACTTTAGAAAAATTAAATTGTAAGCTAAAACTCTTACATTCTAGTAACATTCAATCATTTACCTCCATTTTTCAACAAACAGGAAGTCTCTAGCACAATATTTTGATTTATGGTAAATTTTTGAAACTTTGTCGTAGTTTTCGCACCGTTTTATATTAGGCCTTACATAAAGTGTTATGCATGAAAATGTGCGCAATATCATGTTGAATACAACAAAAAGTAACTCATCGTTATAGCTTTTAGAAAAAATACGACCTTCAGTCAACTTTAACTCGACCAAAATGGTCAAAAACTGCAATTGCAAGCTAAAACACTAACAGTCTAGTAATATTCAATCAATTAACTTCATTTTGCAACAAACGGGAAGTCTCTAGCACAATATTTCGATTTATGGTGAATTTTAGAAAAAAACTCATGTCCGCGTGTTACGAATTTATGCATCATTTTGTGATAATATTTCCTCTGTGTTGTTTTGATCGTTTTACAATTTGTTATATACCAAAATCATCGCAATTTGGTGTACAACGGAAAAAAAATAACTCATTAGTTTTAACAGTTTTGCTTACGGCGCGATTTGTATACAATTATATATGATTTTTTTTTTTGTGCTATCATATATATTCCAATATTTATACATGATAATGATATTTTTTTTTCATTTCTGATGGTTGCATACTAAACTTCAGGCAATGACAAAAAAAGGAGCCAAAAATAAACTCTTAATCTTAAAAACTAAGTGTGCTGTGATTTAAATAAAAAAAATTTTCTGCTTCAGTGCTAACTCCCAAACGCTGCCGGCATACAACAGACACTTTTGTAAATAGAGGCTCGGCGTTTAAGGGGGCCGGCCGGCTAATGCCGTTTTTTAATGACAGGACTTAATAAGGTGACTTGGGACATCTCCAAACCGCATATGATTTTCGCCTCTGACCTGTTTTGTGACGCCAGGGCAATTTATCCCGAAAATAACCATTTTTCAAATTCTATCTCCTCCCTTGATATTTAATATTAAGACCTGGGATTACTACCATATATAGACCTGATGTAGACCTCCAATCAAATGGAGAGTTTTTTTTTCTAAAAGTCATTTTTTTGCTAGATATGAATTTTTCAATGTGGTAAAAAAATAAACCCTATAAATCACAAAAAAAAAAAAAAAAAAAAAAAAAAAAAAAAAAAAAAAAAAAAAAAAAAAAAAAAAAAAAAAAAAAAAAAAAAAAAAAAAAAAAAAGGACGAAACAAAAATTGGAAAAAAGGGCTCTATTTGATTGTTCTATAATGTCTTTCTGAGTTATATACCAAATTACAATGTTATAGCTTTAAAACTAAGTGAGAAGTTAGATTTTGAAGGTCAATAAGTATAGTTTTGAGATACAGGCGTTCAGTTTTCCTTCATATTTCTATAAAGACAATGTTAACCCTCTTACGCCGAAGCCCTAAAAATCAAAACCTCTCCCGTATGCCAGGGCTGGTTTGGAGTGAGCGCAGAAGCGGAAAAAATAATTATTTCAAAAAATCACAGCGCACTTAGTTTTGAAGATTGAGAGTTCATTTTAGGCTCATTTTTTTGTCATTGCCTGAAGTTTAGTATGCAACTATCAGAAATGAAAAATAATATCATTATCATATGTAAATAATACAATATATGGTAGCAAAAAAAAAAATTCATACATAATTGTATTCAAATCACGCTGTGCAAAAAACGGTCAAAGCTAACGAGTTACTTTTTTTTTCATTGTATTGTACACTAAATTGCAATCATTTTGATATATAATACATTGTAAAACAATAAAAGCAACACCGGAAAAATATTATCCCAAAATGATGCACGAATTCGTAACGCGTGGACGTAAAAAAATGTTATTTTCAAAAATTCACCGTAAATCTAAATATTGTTCTAGAGACTTCCAATTTGTTTCAAAATGAAGACAAATGATTGAATATTAGGATACTGTAAGAGTTTTAGAATAGAATTGCAGATTTCAACCATTTTGGACGAGTTAAAGTTGACCGAATATCGAAATTTTTATAAATATTTTTTTTATATGCACATATTTTGGAGATGAGAAAAGCTAGAACCTTCAATTATTTTTTATTGTATTCTTCATGAATTTTCACACATTTTGATATATGAAACACTATAAAACGGCTAATATGAAAAGGAGCAAATATTAGGATAATACGATGTATGCATTTCGGAGACTTGCGGCCACGAATCGGCGCCCGGAGGGAAGTTAAATATATTTTTCAAAAATTCACCATAAATCACAATATTGTTCTAAAGACTTCAAAATTTGTTTCAAAATGAAGATAAATGACTGAATAATACTAGGCCTTAAGAGTTTTAGCTTACAATTGCGTTTTTCAACTATTTCGGTAGAGTCAAATTTGACCAAACGTGGTTTTTTTTTCTATTTATCGTGATTTATATGCAAATATTTCGAAAAAAGAGAAAAGCTACAACCTTCAATCATTTTTAGATGTATTCTACATGAAATTGCGCACATTTTCTTATATAAAACTTTATGTAACAGCTAATTTTAAATGGTGCAAACATTTCGACAATCGCACAAAAAAAAATTTTTTTTGGAAGTTACCACGCGGACGTAAGGAAAATGTTTTGTTTTTTCTCATAAATTCACCATAAATTGAAATATTGTGCTAGAGACTTCCAAGTCGTTGCAAAATGAAGGTAAATGATTGAATATTACTAGAATATAAGAGTTTTAGCTTACAATTGCATTTTTCGACCATTTCGGTAGAGTCAAAGTTGACCGAAAGTTGAAAGTTTTGCACTTAACGTTATTTATATGAAAATATTTCAAAACTGATAAAAGCTACAACCATGGGTTGCTTTTAGTTGTATTGTGCATAAAATTGTGCACATTTCCATATATAAAACTTTATGTAACGGCAAATTTAAAATGGTGCAAACATTAAGACAATCGCACAAAAAAATTTATCGGAGGAGTTACCGAGCGAACGTAAGGAAAGTGTTTTTTTCATAAATTCACCATAAATCAAAATATTGTGCTAGAGACGTCCAATTTGCTGCAAAATGAAGGCAAATGATTGAATATTACTATAATATGAGAGTTTTAGCTTACAATTGCGTTTCTCGACTATTTCGGTAGAGTCAAAGTTGACCGAAGGTTGAAATTTTTGCACTTATCGTTATTCATATGGAAATATTTCAAAACTGATAAAAGCTACAATCATAAATATTTTTTTTTTTTGTATTTTACATGAAATTGCACACATTTTCATATATAATACTTCATGTAGAGGATAATTTAAAATAGAGCAAAAATTATGTCAAAGTGACGAAATAATTTTTGAGATGTCACTGATACTTTTTAGTGCGATAAGAAAGAAATTCGCGCTTGCGCTCCTGCGTAGCGATTGTAAACAAAACAACGCCTTGATCTTTGAACTCCCAGCATCCCCCAAGGCGCGTGATTCAAAAGTTTTCGGCTGGTAGGCCTCTAAGTATTTTTCCGCGAATTTTTAAAAAAACTTTTTTGAGTCGACGTATGATACGTCCATTCGACATACGTAAGACATTTTGACTTGACGTTTAATACGTCCATTCGGCGTAAGAGGGTTAATAAATAATGATTATTATGAATGTATATTTCTTTTTTGTGTATTAATAAACCAAAACTATTTTATTTATCATAATTTAATCATAAATGATGATCCCTTTGCTCAAATATCGTAGCCTGGGGCACTGCTTGAGGCAAGATGGGGCACTCCTTCCTACGTAACCCCCTCTCTCCCCTTCACTAACTCTGCTTAATACAGCGAATTTTATTCTGTATGTTAGCGAGATGTTTTCCTTGTATTTTCCTCTTTGGCATGATGACATTCTTGCCGAAACAAAGATAAACAAACTTAAATGCAAGAGAATGTCAGAGGTGAAACTCGAAGGTGTACTCTCTTTTTACAAAGACAATTTAATAAATCATGATTATTATGAATTTCATATTCCATTTTGGGTATTAAAAAACCAAAACTATGTTCTTTATCATAAATGAAAATCTCTTTGCTCAAAGATCGTAGCCTTGGGCACAGTGTGACGTGTGCTGTCAGGTAAGAAGGGGGCATTACTAGGCAACCCTCACCTCTCTCTTCACTAACTATGTGTATATTATGATATTCTGTAATAATACTTGAGCGATTTTTCTTCATCTGTATGTTAGCAAGATGTTTTCCTTGTCTTTTCCTCATTGGCATGATGAACTTCTTGCCGAAACATACATAAACATACGTAAAAGCAAGCGAATGTCACGAGGTGAAACTCTAACGTGTAATCTAATTGAAGTCTGTGGTCCTACTGATTCATGGTTGAACCAGGTTACCAGATACTCGCTTCTGCGAGCCACGGAATCTCTACTGATGCCATTTCTCACAATTTCTTTGCCAATAATTATCAAAATTTACAATAACAGAAGACATATTGCATTTTCTTGTACGGATCAATGTTTTAGGCTTATTGAGTTATGTTTACTAATTACCCTGTCACTACAAAAGTAAGAGGAATTTTGAAGAAATATTTTGTATACATATTCTCAATTGCCATATGAAGCTCCATGAATTTTTTCATGGCTGCATTTTTCGCCCTATACCACCATATATAGGGGTTCCGGCCGGCCCCCTTAAGGATTAATTGATTCAAGAACTAATTCCTGATATTGTGAATTTCACTTATAAATTTTGAGTTTGATAATAAATTTTTGTATTTAAAATTTTGGTAAGTTTTTTTTCCACCAGTATACATGCATATAATTGTATGATTAGCTTAGGTAGAAGAAACATAGAGTGGTAATTGAGCTGTTTTCCTTCAATTTACTTTAAGTGACTTAGAACCAGGGAAGTACAGTAGTACCTCGAGATACAAAAGGCTCAACTTACGAAAAACTCGATACGAAAGCCAATATGAAAAATTTAACGGTTCTACATACGAAAAGTTTTCAAGATACGAAAGGTTTCTGAACGTCCGAGATTCGCCCGGATAACAATTTTGAAAATCGCGCTGCCATCTTAGTACTAAAGACTCGCCACCATCCTCCTGCTCTCCCATTGGTTCCTGATGCTAGTCGCGGCCATGAAATCCTTCTCTCCTATTGGCCAGCGTCCCTCCCATCATGCATCTACTATGTACACATGGTGGCGTACTTCGGCCACTCGGTACCAGCATTGTTATAGTACGCACGCAGTATTCGTTTTCGGGATCGTCAATGTGTACGTTATTTAAAAAAAAAAAAAGTGACCAAGATCTCTCACATGGGATAAGTGATCAAGGTCTCTCTCATGGGATAACTGGAGACATTGCAAGGTTGGTAGAATATCCACTCCCTGCTGAACAGAGGGTGTAGACCAATCATTTACAACATGCATACCAGTACGTATAATCAAGGCACTTCAGTTTATGTTGAAGGTCAGCAGCCGAACATTCAGTACCCCAATCAGTTGTAGAGAGAGCATTTGGTTGAACAAGGTTTTGATGGACACCAGGGCCAACAGAGTCATGAGGTGCAAAACAAGAACCAAGGGATAAAAAACAGAAAGTTGAAATTCTGTATATAAAAAAAAAAAAAAAAAAAAAAAAAAAAAAAAAAAAAAAAAAAAAAAAAAAAAAAAAAAAAAAGGCAGAAATTAAAGCCGCTTTTCATAAAGTGCAATCATTTGTAGAAGACACCCCCTGAAAAGGCTCACACAGGAACATTGTGTACATAAATTTTCTAAAGTGTACGTACGTACATATGTACAAAAGAAAAAAAAAAAACGGCAGAAATTAAAGCCACTTTTCATAAAGTGCAATCATTTGTAGAAGACACCCCCCGAAAAGGCTCACATAGGAACATTGTGAAAAGTAGGCAGACGCAATCTTCTTTGGATAGTTACGTATGTACGTAGCCTCACTCGAAAGATAAGCTTCCACATTTTACGTTACAGTAATATTTCTTGTACACTATTATACACTTTATTTACAGGTTTTGCATTTTTATTCTTAATTTAGGTATTGAATGCTCCGAATTGTTGTGGTATTTCATTGTTTATAGGTCAATTTAGCTTTATTATGAATTTTACTGGGGTGTTTTTGGAGGGCTTAGAACGGATTAGCCATTTTACATGTAAAATGTAGTCCAAGATACGAAAACCTCTTGAAACAAAGGGCGCCTCGGAACGGATTAATTTCGTATCTCAAGGTACTACTGTAGTTTAGATACAGTGGTCCCCCCCGTATTCGTGGGGGATGCATACCAGACACCCCCCAACTATTTGTAGAACACACTAATAGTTGGAACCCCTATAAAAATGCTTAAATCCTCCTATTTTGTTAGTTAAAACTAAACGAAAACCCACAAAACAATTTTTATACTTGGTTTTATTAACCCTTTAACGCCGACTGGACGTATTTTACGTCGACATTTTTTGTCTCTCGGGTGCCGACTGGACGTATTTTACGTCGACATACAAAGGTTTTTTTTAATTCGCGGAAAAATACTTTTAGGCCTACCAGCCGAAAACTCTTGAATCACACGCCTTGGGGGATGCTGGGAGTTCACGGATCAAGTTGTTGTTTTGTTTACAATCGTTACGCAGGCGCGCAAGCGCGAATTTCTTTCTTGCCGCACTAAAAAGTATCTGTGACACATCTCGGAAATTATTTCGTCACTTTGACATAATTTTTGTACCATTTTAAATTAGCCGTTACATGAAATATTATACGTATATGAAAATGTGCGCATTTTTATGTAGAATACAACAAAAAAAAATACTCTTGATTGTAGCTTTTATCAGTTTTGAGATATTTTCATATAAATAACGATAAGTGCCAAAATTTCAACCTTCGGTCAACTTTGACTTTACCGAAATGGTCGAAAAACGCAATTGTAAGCTAAAACTCTTATATTTTAGTAATATTCAATCATTTACCTTAATTTTCCAACTAATAGGAAGGCTCTAGCACAATATTTCGATTTATGGTGAATTCATGAAAAAAATTTTTCCTTACGTCCATGCGGTAACTCTTCCGAAAAAAATCATACATGCGATTGTGGTAATGTTTGCACCATTTTAAAATTAGCCGTTATATAAAGTTTTATATATGGAAATGTGCACAATTTCATGCACAATACAACTAAAAACCACCCATGGTTGTAGCTTTTATCAATTTTGAAATATTTTCATATAAAAAATGATAAGTTAACAAATTTTCAATCTTCGGTCAACTTGACCTCTACGAAATAAATGGTCGAAAAACACAATTGTAAGCTAAAACGCTTATATTATAGTAATATTCAATCATTTACCTTCATTTTGCAACTAATTGGAAGTCTCTAGCACAATATTTCGATTTATGGTGAATTTATGAAAAAAATAACATTTTCTTTACGTCCGCGCGGTAACTCTTCCGAAAAAAGGGATTTTGACGTAAGGAAAAATCTATATCTGGCCAATTGGTTCGTGTCGCCCAGCAAAATATCCCTTTAATCCATTATTTCTAAGGTAAATGCACTAACACATACCAGAGAATAAATAAAATAAAGAAAAGGTCAGTATAACTGACTCGCTCACCCTCCAAGAGGGCGTCGGTATGAACACTAGGGCGAGTGAGACCACTACCACGAACCTCTTACCAATAGAAATCGCCTACGACAAAACCCCCACAAGAGGGGAGCCGACCCACAGAGTGGGCAGCAACTACTACTACTCCATCCCACGCTACCGACTGCTGCGCCTCTGGTGGCCATCCCTTTCGTTAGCGCATGTCGTACAACACATACTTTTTTGCTCTGTGTTTTTTGTGCCCCTTACGAGGATTTTATCTAGATATGGAGCGTTCAGCCATCGCATCAGCTAAGTTAAGTAATCTGTTAAGGTTTCTATTTAGTTTTTTCCAGCTTTGAGTCAGTATTTGCCGTTTTTTAGGTATAAATACTGGCTCTCGGTCGGAAGCATGGCGGCATTGTTCTGCCTCGTGGCGGGTTCGTTCTTGGTCTTCCATACCTAGAACCTTCCCTTGTGGTAATGTTTGCACCATTTTAAATTAGCCGTTACATAAAGTTTTATGTATGAAAATGTGCGCAATTTTATGTAGAATACAACAAAAAATAATTGAAGGTTGTAGCTTTTCTCATTTTTGAAATATTAGCATATAAATCACGATAAATAGAAAAAAAACCATGTTCGGTCAACTTTGACTCTACCGAAATGGTCGAAAAACGCAATTGTAAGCTAAAACTCTTACATTCTAGTAATATTCAGTCATTTATCTTCATTTTGAAACAAATTCAATGTCTCTAGCACAATATATAGATTTATGGTGAATTTAAAAAAAAAACTTTCCTTCCCTCCGCGCCAAATTCTCCGCCACAAATCTCCGAAATACGTACGTCCCATTCTCGGAATATTTGCTCCGTTTCATATTAGGCATTTCATAGTTTTATATATGAAAATGTGCGCAATTTCATGTAGAATAAAACGAAAAATATTTGAAGGTTGTAGCTTTTCTTATTTCCAAAATAATTGCATATAAATAAATATATACATAAAAATTCTACATTCGGTCAACTTTAACTCGTCAGATATGGTCGAAAACTGCAATTGTAAGCTAATACTCTTACAGTATAGTAATATTCAATCATTTTCTTCATTTTGAAAGAAATTGGAAGTCTCTAGGACAATATGTAGATTTATGGTGAATTTTTGAAAAAAATATTTGTTTACGTCCATGTGTTATGAATTCATGCATTATTTTGTGATAATATTTTCTCTGTGTTGTTTTTATCGTTTTACAATGTGTTATATACCAAAATGATTGCAATTTAGTGTACATTACAACGAAAAAAAAGTAACTTGTTACCTTTAACCGTTTTGCGCACAGCACGATTTGAATACAATTATATATGAAATTTCGTTTTTGCGCTATCATATATCGCATTATTTATATATGATAAATGATAATTTTTTCCATTCCTGATGGTTGCATACTAAACTTCAGCCAATGACAAAAAAAGGAGCCAAAAATGAACTCTTAATCTTGAAAACTAAGTGCGCTGTGATTTTTTGAACAAAATATCTTTTCCGCTTCCGCGCTCACTCCGAAACACCTCCGGCACACGGGAGACAATTTTTTTTTTACCGCTTCGGCGTTTAAGGGTTAATAGTTTTCTCACAAAAAGTGCATTTTACAATGAAATTGATAAAAAAACATCAGGAATTTATGGATATTACTCTTAGAAAAATACCGTAAATAATGTGGGGAAATGTTCCAGAGAGAAGTCCGCGAATCCGGAGAATGCGAATATGGGGGTCCACTGTACGCTCCATAAAATATAGTACAATCCTAAAATACATACTTGTACAGTAAATATTTCAAAAGCATCTCACATCTTACTAAACAGGAAAAAATCAATAGCATACATAAAATGTAGATGCAGAGCAATGTGCAAAGTTATGTAGGCCACAGAAAGATACTTAAGAATAACAGTTGTAGGCTGGTACAAAACTTTTGCAACATGACTTTGAAATGATATAAGGTGATATTAGGGTGTTATGAGAATGATAGTTTGAAGTATATTTTCATTTTAGCTATCAAGTTTGGCAATTTAATGTTAAAATATGCAGTTATAGGTATTTTAAGGGTGTATGTAGCCTACTTATGAGCAACAGTAGTAGAAGAGAACTGTAAGGTAAGGTTACTTTGGGTGTTTGGGGATGATGGTTTGGAATGTATTTTGGTTTGAAATATTAAATTGTTTTAATATGATATTTAAGGTATATTTTTGTTTGAAGTATTAAATTAAGCAGTGAAAATGTTAAAATAGGCAGTTATAGGCATTTTTTCGTTTAAGGGGTACAAGGTATTTGGCAATTATAAGATTTTTAGAGAGGATTTTTGCATTTCCACAGTAGGTTCTAGATCCTACTCCTGTGTAAAATTGAGCATTGTCATCATATGGTAAGAGGAGTAAACTGCAAAGTTAGGTTAAGGTTTGGGTGTATTATTGCAGGGAAGCATGAGATAAAGGTACAAAAACTTACCTTAGGGGTTGCATAGCTTGGTCCAAGCAGCAGCTGATCTTTTGGGTCTTGAGAGACATAAGTAAAGTCACGTAAGTATGCCTTTGGTTTCCAGCCCATTTCTTTAGCCTTTTCTTCAGTGCAAATCAAACAGGCAGATGCTCCATCAGTCTGCATAAAGAAAAACACATGAACTATCAATTTCATGAGGCAATATAAAAAAACCTTCGGGAAGATGTATGACGGTTTAGAGTAGCCCTACAATCTCCTCAATACTTGAGTGTCCTTATCAATAATTCAACCAAAAAGGCAATACCATGAGAGAGAGAAAAAAAAACTGTATGTCTGGTATACTAGATAGTCACAATGGGACACTTTGACATAATATGACAGCTAATGTTTTTCAAATCAAGTAGCACACTAGTTCTCACAATGCCAGAAATCAAGGTAGACACAGACACTAAAATTAAAGAGCTTAAGAGGCAACCAAAAAAATTATCTTCCAACTAGGGATTAAACAAGTTACCATTGTCTTGTCTAAAATATCAAGATCTTAGGAAACATGACTGCAAAATTCTATAGCTCCTGTCCATCATTACCTTGATAATGAATAGTACATAATCCTTTAAGGTAAAAATGTCTCTCCTTTAAATTTTACAATTAATCTTAAATACTATCTCACAATGATTATTATACATAAAATAAGTTTCATATCTTCAGTGTTGTACACAGACTTCCTTAATCGCTCTCGTTTTTTGTATTCCTCTATGCAAATCTCCGAAATGCGTACGTCCCATTCTCGGAATATTTGCTCAGTTTCATATTAGGCATTTCATAGAGTTTTATATATGAAAATGTGCGCAATTTCATGTAGAATAAAACGAAAAATATTTGAAGGTTGTAGCTTTTCTTATTTCTGAAATAATTGCATATAAAAAAAATATATATAAAAAAATTCGACATTCGGTCAACTTTAACTTGTCAGATATGGTTGAAAACTGCAATTGTAAGCTAATACTCTTACAGTATAGTAATATTCAATCATTTGTCTTCATTTTGAAAGAAATTGGAAGTCTCTAGGACAATATTTAGATTTATGGTGAATTTTTGAAAAAAATATTTGTTTATGTCCGCGCATTATGAATTCATGCATAATTTTGTGATAATCTTTTCTCTGTGTTGCTTTTATAGTTTTACAATGTGTTATATACCAAAATGATCGCAATTTAGTGTAAATTACAACGAAAAAAAAAGTAACTTGTTACCTTTAACCGTTTTGCGCACAGCGCGATTTGAATACAATTATATATGAAATTTCGTTTTTGCGCTATCATATACTGCATTATTTATATATGATAATGATAATTTTTTTCATTTCTGATGGTTGCATACTAAACTTCAGTCAATGACAAAAAAAAGGAGCCAAAAATGAACTCTTAATCTTGAAAACTAATCGCGCTGTGATTTTTTGAAAAAAATATTTTTTCCGCTTCCGCGCTCACTCTGAAACACCTCCGGCACACGGGAGACAATTTTTTTTTACTGCTTTGGCGTTTAAGGGTTAAAATGTGTATGCAAATGTATTATGCAAAGGGTATTTTTAATTCTGCGCAGAAATATGATACTAAGGGGCAGCTTTTGAAACTGCCATTCACGTGATCAAATACGATGTTTTTTCATGTTCATTCTTGTAAGCAGCTGCCTGCCGCTCTTCTGAAAATATAGAGTTGAAAAGAGTGCAAAATTTAGCGATTGATGTGTTGATTTTATAAATGTTCATGCTCTCATGTTTAAAATGTGTATGAAAATATATTACGTATAGGGTATTTTTATTTTTGTACGTAAATATGATATAAATTAAGGCAACTTTCATAACTACCCTCCACGTTGTCAGAGGATGTTTTATCATGTTCGTTCTTGTCCGCCACTGTTCCGAAAAATGCATGGTGGTATTTTATTATTTATGCATCTTTTCCATAAATTCTTTAAAAAGTTATACATTAATTCACTGTATCCAATAATATTGAATGTATTCTCATATTATTGTATTATCAAATACTACGGCAAATCTAAGCTAGTATTCCGTGGAGCGGCCAATGTTTTGTTTCAAATCAACTGATGGCGAACACGAGTTTGTTTTGCCATATTTAACGCAATTCTGAGCGAATTTTCTTGCTTCTAGTTGGCATAAACAAATATCTAGATACTTGACTTATATGAGACAAGGTTATTTTTTATGACGTGTTTTTAGGTGGAAATATGAATTGAATATGTCTCGTTGTGATTGTGAACTCGTTTTTTTCGTTAATATGAATTGAATATGTCTCGCTGTGATTGTGAACTTGTTTTTTTTCGTTAACAGATTACGTTGGCGGCATGTTTATTGCGTAAAAAAAAATTATGATTCAGTTCGCAATTTTCTATTATATCATCGTAATACGAACTTTGCGTTATTTATCTTATATCGGCGTGAAACCAACATTAAATGTGTTTTTTCATTAAATGTGTTTTGATTAAAATAATTTTATCTCAATTTTATCTACGGTTGTGTTTGATGGTATACGTTTACCGGAGTTTCATTCTTGTTGCCAATGCACGATAAGTCATTAGCAACTTGAACAGTTTTCTTAGCTTCAGTTATAACTAGGTTGAAATTTAACGGTATATTTCCCGATTGACCTTTGATCTATAGCAAATCAAGTTATTACATTAAGATATCTCAGTTCTATTCTACATAATGTCATTTATAACAACTACGGTAATAGCGTACTATAGTACGGTGATTGAAATAAAAGCCAAACGGATGTTATCAAATCAAATTCGGTTGTACTTAGAAAAGAAAAAAGAAGAAAGAAAAAGAAAAGAAAAGTAGTTTCACGTTCGGTTGTTCATGGCTGTACACATTTATGCAACGAGTATAACGTTAAAACCATACTTTCATCATTCTCTTTTGCTGTTTTTGAACTTATGTAACTAGAAGATGGGAAAAAGTTAGGCTATTGTAATATGGTCTCTCATAAAATTGGATTATCGTAAGACAAATTATCATGACTTGAACACTACACCTACCTGTACACTACATAAAAACCTTATTATATCTTTACATACTCTAGACACCCAAAGGATTAAAACTAGGCTTTTTTCATTTTACAGTACGTATATTTATAATAAAGTAGTACCTCGACATACGAAGTCTCAATTTACGAAAAATTCGAGTTACAAAAGCAAATACGAAGATTTTTTTTGGCTCTACATACGAAAATAGTTCAGGATACAAAAAGTTGTTGCTGTAAAGTCCCGAGGTTCGCCCGGACCACCGATAACAATTTTAAAACTTGCGTGCCGCCAACTGAGTAGACTCACCACCATCCACCCGCTCTCCCATTGGTTCCTGATACTATTCACCGCCATAAGATCCTGCTCTCCTATTGGTCAGCATCTATCCCATCACGCATCTACGTAGCGGCGTTCTTCTTCAGCCATTGCTTCGCACCAGCGTTATCGTACACACGTGGAATTCGTTCGTTCACATATACGATTTTGTTTGTCAACATAAATTCGTGTTAGTGATTTCGTTGTACTACTTTATCGTGTTGTGTGAGAACTTAATTAGTATACTACATAACTTAATTACATATAGTATAGTCAAGGGTCCCAAGAAAGTTGCTGGAGTTCACGGAAAGAAGAGGATGCTTTCTATGCAGACAAAAATGGAGATAATAAAAAGGTATGAAGTTGGCATCCAGTTGAGTGTGATCGCTAAGGAATAGGGCCGAAATCCGTCGACAATAGGCACCATCCTTAAGCAGAAGGAAGCCATCAAAGCAGCTACACCTTCCGAGGGAGTCACTATATTGTCCAACAAGAGGAGCCTTGTGCATGAAGAGATGGAGAGGCTGCTTCTTCTATGGATTGAGGACAAAGAAATTGCTGGCGATACGATAACCGAGATGGCAATCTGCCAGGAGGCCAGCGCTATTTTCGGCGATTTGATTGCCCAGGCCGAAGACGACGGAGTAGAAGGGACATCGACAGCAACCCCAGACTTCAAGGCTTCTCATGGGTGGTTCGAAATATTCTGCAAACGGACTGGCATCCATTTAAATTTTGTAAAATATGTAAAAGTATAAAAAAAAAAATGTAAAAATCGAAAAAAGAAAAAAAAATTTATTTATAAGTTTTTTGTAAAGTTAAGTGTAACGGTTTTGTTAGTGTTTCGTAAAGTTTAGTTTAAGTTTTCTGACATTTTTAATGCTTCATTAGGTTAAGTGTACGTACTACGTAACTAATTTTCTGCCGTTTGTCCTCCTCTGTCCCACTTTCAGAGATAGCCTCACTCGAAAGGTAAGCTTCCACATTTTACTACATACGTACGTATGTACGTACAGTATTTCTTGTATACCATGTACACTAATACACTTTATTTACAGGTACATATTAGTGGTACATATTAAGTTAGGTATTGAACAGTCCAAATTGTTGTATTTCATTGTTTATTGGTCAATTTATCTTTATTATCAAATTTACTGGGGTGCTTTTGTAGGGCTTGGAACGAATTAGGCAATTTACATGTAAAATGCGGTTCAAGATACGGAAAGCTCTAGTTACAAAGGGTGCCTCGGAATGGATTAATTTCTTGTGTCGAGGAACCACTGTACTATAATGTACTGTACAGTAAATTCTATAGATCTATACTGTATACAGTGGGGCCCCCAGTATTCGCGGGACTCACACATTCGCGGATTTCTCTTGGGAACGTTTCCCTGCATTATTTGC
>NC_087200.1:87889223-87892865 GCF_015104395.2 Macrobrachium nipponense | reverse complement strand
CCCTGCATTATTTGCGGAAAATTTGTTCATTCGCGGTATTTTACTTATGAGAAATATCTACAATTTCCTGGTTTTTTTGATCAATTTAATCATAAAATGTACTTTTTGTCATAAAACTATTAAAAAAACCAAGTATGAAAATTTGTAGTGTTTTTTCTTGAGTTTTAACTAACAAAATACAGTAGTACCTCGAGATACGAAAGGCTCTACTTACAAAAAACTCAAGATACGAAAGCCAATACGAAAAATTTTACTGCTCTACATACAAAAAGTTTTCAAGATACGAAAGGTTGTTGCTGTAAAGTCCCGAGATTCGCCCGGACCACGAGAACAATTTTAAAACTCCCGCGCCGCCAACTGAGTAAACTCGCCACCATCCTCCCGCTCTCCCATTGGTTCCTAATGCTAGTCACCCCATAAGGTCCTGCTCTCCTATTGGTTAGCATCTACCCCTTGTGCTTTAAGTATTCTATTGGTAAAAGGATGCTGTAAATTGAAAAACTTATTCATGCAATACATTTAATAAAAAAAAAAGGCATTAGGTAAAGATAGAATAAAGAACAGAAATGAATGGTTATTATACTGTTTGGTAGTTTCAGTAGTTGAAGAGAGATAATGAAAATTTATGGCTTACTGTGTAAAGTGATTGCTTGTCGATCGTTCGATACTCGTAAGTGCTGGATGTAAACAGACGTTTGGAAGCTTTTTTTTTGTTTGTTTATTATAGTTTATGGTTACTTAATAATTATTTGAAATGAGTACATGCAATACATTTAATAAAAAAAATTGTGAATTAGATATATAAAATACAAAATAAACAAATCAGACTGCCAACAAATACGTATTTTTTAGAATTCTTCTTCTGTTTTATTATTACGTTACGTATACGTATGTTTTCATTATAGCTGTCAGTAACTCGGTATCTCCATTAGGTAAAGATAGAATAAAGAATAGAAATGAATGGTTATTATACTGTTTGGTAGTTTCATTAGTTGAAGAGAGATACTAATGACAATTCATGGCTTACTGTGTGCTAGGAAAAATGATTGCTTGGCGCTCGTTCGATACTCGTAAGACGGGTAAGAGCTGAATGTAAACAATTGATTGCAAGGTTTGTTTTTTTTGTTTGTTTGTGTATTATAGTTAATGATTAATTAATAATTATTTGAAATGAGTACATACTGATATTTATATCATTTTATTGGCATATTCTAAGCTTTTAGCTCTTAGGTTTAGATGTCAGAATCATAGACTAGGCTACAGTAGCAACCGCTAATCATAAGGCTAGGCTTATTGCTAAGGGACATATGCTAAAGTCCTAATATATGCAGTAATAATGGGGTTGAACATTACATGCAGTTGAATATTACTCAAGTATGTACAGTATTTTGCCTTTTTGGAGTCATATTTCTTCCATCGGATCGGCGTTGTAACCCTAAAACATGTGTTTTAGGCCTAGAAATATAATTGACGGGTGTTTTTGGAGGGCTTGGAACGGATTAGCCATTTTACATGTAAAATGTGTTCCAAGATACGAAAATCTCATGATACGAAGGCCGCCTCGGAACGGATTAACTTCGTATCTTGAGGTACCACTGTAGGCTGTTTTTAGCGCTTCTATAGGGGTCCCAAACATTCGCGGGTTCTAACTTTTCACGGGGGGTCTGGTACGCATCCCCGCGAATACGGGGGGACCACCGTAAATATAATTCTACTTATTGCGCCATCGTGGGATTAAGGTGCCGTTTGACTAGTCTAGGGCACTGTTAACTGGTCTAGAATTTCGAAAGGTGTGCGGCGGCCGTAGGCTTTAAGATCGCTTGCGTAAAAAATCACTTAGCGTCAGCGGCCAGGAACAGAACCCCTGCCGCTAACCGAGGGCCGCCTGTAATTGCTTTCGCAATCTACTAGTTTCATGTCTTTCCTATATCTGACATATTCAGGCATACGTTTCTCAGAAAAATTCCCTACATTCTTCACATCTAGTAGTTCCAAGATCACAAACTGTACCCTTGCAAATACAAACCGAATGTTGATCAACTTTCCAATTTCAACATCCTGGTTACACCAAAAAAATTCCTACATAGCCTGATGTTATTGGTTTTGCTTCTGGTGTAACATATCCTAGGAAAATGAAATTACAATACCGTACACAGGTGTAAAACAGCCAAACTTCATAGAATACTAACAATCGCCTGGCCGCAATGGCAGCAAGGAGAATTCTGACAAGAGCTAAAACATTCAAAACACACCTGGTGGAGAACAGGTAAACTAGACAGTCATCCAGGCAGCCATTCAATTTTTTGTTTGTAAGCTGACTCGCCTAATCGGCGCAGAGATATAACTAACTTTAACAGTAGGTAAGATTTGTCTCAAATAATAAATTCTTACATCCTTTTCAATACCGAGTTCTCAACATTGTTTCCATGGTAAAAAAAATCTATATATCTTGTAATCATCCTTCTAACTTCAATATAAACCCTTTAACAATAGAGGTCACATTCCCAACTATGAGAAAGGAAATACAGGAGACCTAGCAAATCCTGCAGGAAAGTCTGGTTGATAGTGACTGTAATATTATCCCAAGGAAGTACAACCATACAAGATGTTAAGAAAACTTACTACTTGCTCATACATGTTCAACTCCATTATTCTTCAATATTTGGTCAATTTTGCAATTACATACTGATTTGTCACAAACACTGGGATAAAGGATGGAAATTAGTCTCTCCAAAGTTCTAGGAAAGAATTCAAGTTGGCTGTGAAGTTGGTCTTTACAAGACATAATGCTTCCCTGATAGTTCTTTCCTAATTCTTAACTGTTTTATAAACAACTTGAAAACTAATTGTAAAATGAAATAAATTACACCAACATGAAAAGTTGAAAAAAAAATTTACAAATCACTGTCTGCCTATAACAACTCTCATTTATCTGAGTAGCTGACTGCACCAGTTGTGCTTTGTGCTTCCTAGGTCTATTACCAAGATCTTTCCCCATTTTTTGGTAGGTTTTCCCTATGCTTTGCAAACTAGTTTGCACATTTCCAAAACCTGCTCTCTAATAAGGTTTTCAAGGATGAAACTGAAAAAGCATCATGACTAGAATCCCTTGGCCCCTGAATAGTTTCTGCAAGGCAGTTGAGCTGAGCATGACTAAAGGAAGCTAACAGGTTATACCCAAAGGTGACCTCAACTCAAAACTTTTTATCTATCTCTTCTTGAAGCAATTGCCTTAGAACAAAATGTCTTACAAAAATCTTCTTAGAAGTGAAGTCAAGATACAAATCCACTATCTTTCAGCATTTAAAAATTTAAAGATTAGCTCTTCACAGATTACAACAAAAACAGTTGCACAAACTTCTGCCAACAGATAAAGTAACTTACAAGATAGGATGCATTAGCAGCAGTAACGGTTCCGTGTGGCTTAACAAAAGCAGGTTTCAGTTTGGCCATCTGCTCCTTTGTTGAGACACGAATCCCATTATCTTTATCAACAATCTGGTCCACACCAGGAACCTTGAAAGGCACTAAATCAGAAAGATGGCCTGCTTCTTGAGCATTGTGAGCCATTGTGTGAGACCGCAGAGCAAAATCATCTTGTTCTTCTCTTGATACCTGAAACAAATCAAAACACATTAGCAT
>NC_087200.1:87871723-87881723 GCF_015104395.2 Macrobrachium nipponense | reverse complement strand
ATGGGCGATTTTCACTTCCCATCAAACCATCGGAATGGAACCCCCGCTGATAACCGGGGGACTACTTGTAGTTGGTGCTAAAGGTTGTTTGTGGCAATCCCACAGCCCAGTTATATTGCTTTTAGACGTTAACTTTTTATCTGTTCCCTTTGGCTTCTTCCTATATACCAGTCCAATTTATTTAACTTAGTCTTGCTCGTATCTTAAATCCCCCATGAGAGGTTTATGAATGTCTTGAAATGCATTTCATCATAAAAATACAGAATGCTAAACAATACAACAATGAGCAGCACCAAAATACAGCACTCAACATATACATAACCAAAAACACAGGCATTACCAGAAACAAGGAAAACTGACATGAAAATCCTTTAAGAAAAAACCTGCAATGACAAAACACAAAAGCTTAGACTGGAGATGTATAGAGCGTATTTTATTATGTTGAAGTCATACCCACTCTTAGGCCTTACTTGCCTACTGAAAATCACACAGACTTATATAATCTATTTGTAAACTATGTACTATACCTGCTCTTCGAATTATAAGAATGGTTAATGCTGATACTTTGTATTTTACACTTTCCACTCTTAACTTACCTTAAAGGCAGCAGCCAAGCGATCACCTGAATGACCCATTGTCTCATTAGTTGAAAACTCTGCTACAGCTGGGAGTTCAGGCATAAAGTGTTTCAAAGAAAGCTGTGACAACAAGCTAAGTCTTGCACCTAATTTTGAAGAAGAAAAAAAAAATAAAATACACATAAAATAGCAACACATATTCAATGAATTTGAAAAACAGACATAAAATAGAAACAAACATTCAAAGTTAATTAGAAGATACTGTACTGTGTATTCATCTAAACAAAATACAGGCAGTCCCAGATTATCAGTGGACTCTGTTAATGATGACCCAATTTTATGGCACCAGTCTAGCACCATAAAATCAGTGATTTATGGCACCGTAATGCACCGAGTTCCAGTATTGGCACCTAGATAACCAGGGACTGCCTTTATGGTAAAAATATAATTTAACTGAAAACTACAGCAGTCTAAAAATATAAACTTCGTGGTAGCGCTAATTAACTGTTTTAAGTGTAGGTAAACAGCCCCACCCACCTTCCCAGTGCCAGAAGGAACAACTAGGCAGATAACTTAACTCATTTGCACCATTTATGTCCAAGCTATGTAATTACTTGGTAAAGTTACTTGGTAAGTATATACAAAATTTTATTATAAAAAATGTCATTTTTGCATAAGAAACGCCAAGTAATTACACAGCTGATTCCACATTGAGGGGGAGGTGGGATCTATGAACATACTCTACTCCAAAACATTAAATTAGATAAAGATTTTGAACTTTAAACAGTTGCCAGCATTTAGACAAATGCTTACCTGGCAAGGGAGCAACAGCAGCAAAATACTGCCTCTGGTCAACTGCTCCTCTTGTCCTCTATTGGGTGTGGCTGCATAGCCCAGAGTCACCCCTACATAAATGGGATCTCAGCAGAGGGAAGTACACTGGTCCCCCGTATTTGCGGGGGATGCGTACCAGACCCAACCCCCCGTGAATAGTTAGAACCCACGAATAGTTGGAACCCCTATAAAAACACTGAAACCAGCCTATTTTGTTAGTTAAAACTCAAGAAAAGCCCACTAAAAAATTTTTATACTTGGTTTTTTTTAATAGTTTTATCACAAAAAGTGCATTTTATGATGAAATTGATAAACAAAACCAAGAATTTGTGGATATTTCTCATAGAAAAATACAGGGAATATGCAAATTTCCCGTGAATAATGCAGGGGAACGTTCCCGATAGAAATCCGCGAACGTGTGAGTCTGCGAATCCGGAGAATGCAAATACAGGGGGTCCACTGTACACCTGTGGCTAGCAAAGTAAAAATAAAATGCCCTTGCCCTGGGCAGACCACCAGATAAAAATAACACCTCTGTTACTGACATGTAAAACATCCCCACCCAACCACTATGAACTGGTGGGTACTCCAGGTACCATGTACCCCCAGAATTCCCATAAAAACTCAATACCTATTACAAAGTAAGGAATAGCAGAGGGACAGAAGAACCATATGCTTCGTCTCCCAACACCATGCCAGCCACAAATAAAGGTCTCACAGCACTGCAATTTTCATACGTAGTCTCCACATCCTTAAGATAGCACTGCAAAAACTGATTTGCATTTCCAGGAGGTTGACCGCAGGATATTCAACAAGGACATATTATGTCTGGAGGCAAGAGAGGTAGCAATTGCCCAGACCTCATGAGCTTTTACTTTAAAAGTCAGTAAGATGTTATCTCTGATCTGGAAGTGCGATTAAATCAGGCTCCTCAGAAATTACGAAGCATCCCTGGAGTGAGGGCACAAAGGGTTCTTTACTGTGCACCATAGGTTCTCTTAAAGTCCTCCGATTTTCTCTGTCCTTTGGAGATATATCTGACAGCCCTTACCAGGCAGAAAAGTCTTTCCTCTTCTTCTGGTCCCAGGAGGTCTGTTAAATTTCTTACTGTGAAGGAACAGGGCTAAGGTTTAGAGGTGTCCTTGTTTTTTACCAGGAACCCAAGAGAGAGGGAACAAACTGCCTTTCTTTGAGGGAAACCCATTCTCTTATTGATCCCATATAGCTCACTAACGTGTTTGAACGTAGCCAAGGCTACTAGGGAAAGGGTTTTCTTAGCAAAGTTCTCAAATAGGCAGTCAGAAGTGGTTTGTAGGAGGGACCTGTGAGCCATTTTAAAATGATGTCCAAATTCCAGGGGTCACAGTAAGATTTCTTTTGCTTGACAATGTCAAGGGACTTAAAAAGATCATTTAGTTCCTAATTACAGGACAAGTCTGCACTTCTTGTGCTTAAAGAAAGAGCTGAGCATTGATCTGCAGGTGCAACAAGTTTCCTGGAGTTTCTCAGATTGAGTATAAAACTGGCTAGAAGATGAGATGTTATGGCAGCTGCACCATCTTCTGAAGACCATTCATTTGAACTGATAAGAGTTTGCTAGGAGAAGGCTGCCTGCATCCAGCAATAGCTTCTGCAGCTAATTTCAGAAAACCCTTTGTCCTGACGGGGCGCACAGTCTGAAGTCTGTCAGGGCAAGAATGGAGCAGAGAGGCTGTTTGAGCAGTGACAATTTTGTAGCAGGAGCCTCAGAAAGTCCACCAACAGGTTTAGGAAACCTGGGAACCATTCTTTCCATGGCCAAAACAGGGCCACTAGGGTCATGGAAAAGTCTTGACTGGTAAGTCAACTTATTGATCACCTCCCTGATCATATTGAAGAGAAGGAAGGCATATACTTCCAGACCTGTCCAATCTAGAAGAGTAGCATCCATCAACCACGCAAGAGTATCCAGGACAGGGGAGCAGAAGAGAGGAAGACAGTGATTCCTCAAGGCAAATAGATCTATGGAGGATGT
Source organism: Macrobrachium nipponense (assembly GCF_015104395.2). Lineage (NCBI taxonomy): Eukaryota > Metazoa > Arthropoda > Malacostraca > Decapoda > Palaemonidae > Macrobrachium > Macrobrachium nipponense. The sequence continues at coordinate 87,878,297 of NC_087200.1, read as the reverse complement.
GCCCCACAGCCTCCATATATCCTTGCACATAAGAGGGTCCAGGTTCCATTCATTTGGCAGGCCCTGACTGAAGTGCCTCAGTCTGTCTGCTGAGAAATTTAGTCTCCCATGAATGAAGCAAGTCATAAGTGATACCTGGCTCAGTTCTGCCCACAGAAGCAGTTCTCTCGCAGTCTTGTAAAGAGAGAACGAGCAGGTACCTCCCTGTTTCTGAATGTAGGAAAGAGCTGTCATATTGTCAGCATGGACAACTACAGTAGACTCTCATTTTGGTGGGGGATGGGTACCACATCCCCCTTTGAATAGCTAAAATCCATGAATACTTAAAACCCCTCTAAAAATGTTTAGAACTGCTATTTTGATAATTAAAAACAAAACAAAAATCTTGTGCATTTAGCCACAAAAATACAGTAACTTGTGAATTTTTATAAGTGAAAAATATCACAAGGGGAACTTCACGCAAATAATGGTTATATATGGCCCATAGAAAAATCCGCAAATAGGGGAGTCCACAAATTGTGAGTCCAGGAACATAGGCAGCCCCCGGTTACTGTTGGTATCGTATTCCAGAAATTCCGTTTTACGGCACTTTTTCAATATAGTATTCATAACTGGGTTTTACCCTCTGTAGGGTTTATAGCGCCGTTGTCTGGTTATCAGTGGCTTAGGCTAAGTGCCAAGACCGCCACATAAAATACAAACAACAAATATTCATCTTTTCCCTGGCTCTTTTAAAAAAGTAATTATTTACTTCACTGTATCCAACAATACTGTATGTGGTCTTCTGTTACTATTGTATCAAAAAATACAAACAAACCAATCATGTTTTGGTTTGGAAAAATCACCTGAGGGTGGAGGTAAGATTATTTCTCCGTATTTAACTCAATTCAGAGTGATTTTCTTCATTCTATTTAGCATAAATTAATCTCTATAAACTATTTATATTTGACAAGGTTATTTTTTGTTATATAAAGTGTCTTTAAGTTGAAATATGTCTTAAATATAAATTGTTCTGAACTAGACTTAATTATTTTTTTGTTAATAGATGGCGCAGTTGTCTGGCTATCGGTACATAGCCTAAGCTCCAAGAGACACTCATAAAATACAAACAACAAATATGCATCTTTTCCTTGGCTCTTTTAAATTAAAAAGTTATGCTTTACTTCACTGTATCCAATGATACTGTATGTAGTCTCATATTCCTAAAGTATAAAATAAAAACAAAGCAATCAATATTTTGGTTTGGAAAAGTCAGCTGAGGGCAGAGGGAGGTTTATTTTGTCCTATTTAACTCGATTCAGAGCAATTTTCTTGCTTCTATTTAGCGTAAATGAATCTCTACACTATTTATACAGGACAAGGTTATTTTTTGTTATATGAAGTGCTTTCAAGTTGAAATATGACTTAAAAACGTCCTATTGTGGACTCGATTGTAATTTTTTTCATTAATATATGGTGTCACGAGCATGTTTTTTTTTTTTTTTAAACATATTCCATTAATTATTTTCATCCTTTTTCATTGTAAAACTAGATTCCATTCGTTATTTCATCCTTTTTCATACATATAAAGAGATTTACACATTTATCTTTTATCGGAATGAAAACAACAGTAAAAATTGTTCTTTCATGGCCAGTATTTTTTATTAAGGTACTTTTTTTCACTATCAAGCATTAAAATTGTCAAAATGTGAAACCCTGCCAATTCTCAATGGTGGCTTTCATAAGTATAAATAAAATACATTTTGTTCATCCTTCATGCAATGGAGATCTCAAGAAAGAATACTAGTAAATCAAGCTGCAGGTTATAGCAGAGGCTGAATAAAACGAATAGCGGCCAGGCAGAGGTGATGTTTGCAACTGGAGAAATTGCACCTAATCCTTGTACAATGAAATAATATGAGCATGTTTTCAAGCAACTTTGTTACCTTAAGATAACAGGTATCTTTGAATATCTCTTCTAACAAATAACGGCAATGAAAATACCGATAATACTCAATTCAGCCGAGATTTTGAGAATGTAAACAATATCAATGCAAATGATGTACCTGACAATGTTATATTCTGTGATTCAGTAACAATATGATATTAGTAATACTACTGCAATTGGATACAACAATCAAAACAACCTTTATTTAAGTCATCATTATAAAATGATATTGTTATTGTACAATAAAGTTTCATACATACTTACCTGGCAGATATATACTTAGCTATAGACTCCGTCGTCCCCGACAGAAATTCAAATTTCGCGGCACACGCTGCAGGTAGGTCAGGTGATCTACCGGCCTGCCGCTGGGTGGCAGGAATAGGAACCATTACCGTTCTAGAACCAGATTTTTTCTTCCACCTGTCTCCTGAGGGGAGGCTGGGTGGGCCATTTAATCGTATATATCTGCTAGGTAAGTATGTATATAACTTTATTGTACAATAACAATATCACTTTCATACATTCAAGTTCCCTGTCAGATATATACTTAGCTGATTGGCACCTTTGGCGGAGGGTAAGAGACAGCTAATTACTGATTAGACAGGTAAACAACAGACATTGTAGGTAATAGATAAATAAAACCTTGGTTCCTATGTGTTTAGACGAAGGGTCGACTTCCTAGCTATTGCTAGGAGTTCTTGTAGATCTGTCAATGGGGTCTTATCCACTTACATGACAATACACCTATGCCTAGTGGCATAATTAAGGAGCACAACACCGGTCCCGATCACCTGATCCTAACACGAGGGTTAGTGCTTAAAAAAAAGAGTTATCCCCAAACTCCTTTCAAACAACCCAAAGAAAAAACACCACGTTAAATAAATTTAACTCACTAGTTAAGGATCAGTGTCGGCTCCCTATCCAGCAACGTATCCGTAGACACGTATAACCAAGAGAGAAGATCTCGTAAGTCAACTTGACCTCCTTCGTGTAATGGGAAGTCAACACAGAGTTTGCATATCCCATAAGTGACAGCTAATAGTCCTCATGACATATTGTTATGTTAAGAACAAGAATTCATAAAAGCTCGCACTTCATGCGCTTTTAATTCTCAGCTGTTTGAAGGAATCATCAAGTCACTCATGAAGTGCTTTAGCGATCACACTTGTTTCAAGGAAGACCAGGGCTTTCTTTGAAATGGATCTCTTCTGGATGAAGCCTAGAGCCTGGCTGGCGCCTGACGCTTGGTTGGCGCCTAGCTCCTGGAAGGCGCTTTTCGCCAGACTCCTGGCTGGCGCCTCGCACCTGGAAGTAGCTTTCGCGCCCTGGCTCCAGGACTGGCACTACTTGGCGCCTGGCGCCTGACTGACTCCTCTCCACTTGCTGGAGCTTCGAGCTTAGTAGAGTCTCGAGGATGTCTGGCAATGTCCAATCGGACACTCTTATCTGTCCGATTTGTTCGCCTCTAGCACATCTGCGCTAGGTTGGAGGCCCCCTCTTTCTCTTCATCAGACAATGACAGTGTTCCTTGAAACTGTCTGCCTCTGGCGTTTTTTACGCCTGTTTTGGCATTTGGCGCCTGGTTGGTGCTACATTGTCCGAAAGTCCTGAACCTCCACAATAGTTTATCAGGAGATTGGAGAAGGGTGGAAGAAATTCTTCCACTTTGAGCTTTTTGGCCTCACCGGCAAGGGGAGGTGATTGTATAAACTACATCCATTAGACGATAGGACATCTAACAGTACGAGAGATAAGTCTTCCTCCGAGGAGGATCCTTCTTGAATCCTTCCGTTGCTAACGAGATCTCTTCTTACTTGTTGATGAAGTTCCTCGTTGTAGAATCTTCCCTATCCTTGTCCGAAGGAAGGAAAGGAGCTTGGAAGTCGAAGGAGACTCCGAGCTGAAATTGGGAGGACTCCTGATTTCTAGCTCTTTATTGTATCCCTCTGAATACCTTCTGGGAAGCATTTCGAGCCCTCATCGCATCCCAAAGACTTTGTAGGCAAACGTTTAAACCATCTCTTCTTCTGTAGGTGAAAACGTAAGTACCCTGCCTGGACAACGAAACTTCTATCTGAAAGCGTTGAGTCAGGAATAGAGGGTTTTAGTTCTTTTGCCAGACATACTATGCCGGCAAGAACCCATTGCCGAGTCTCCATTGCATCTGATGCAAGATTCCAATGCACAAAATATTCACTTGTCTTCTTGGTTGTTTAGGGCCAAGAGAAACAAAGAATTCCCTCATAAAATTTCTCAAAGAAGTTTGATGAGGAGCAGTTCCATCTTGTCAGAACACGGAATCTGAGGCCACAAAAGATCCCATTCGAAGTAGTACATGATATCTTACTCTTGTCGTATTGAGGTATCGTATAAGATCCAGAAGATCTTAATCCTTTGCTATCTCTAATTCCCCTTGTATAGACAGAGTATAGCCTTTTACTGCGTTCTTTGATAGCAGATATATACAAGGTGATGCTTCTCTCTGAAAGGGAAGAAAAAAACGCTATGTGGTTCACAGAGTTATCGGAAGAGGACAGTTTCCTCATTCCATCTAGCACGATCTGCAGCAATTCTATGTCTTGGCCATGACTATTGTCATTTACCTTGAAAAATCCTCTCATTCATGTCCACTTCTGGTCAGTCTGCACACGGACAGACTTAGAGTGTAGAGGTTGTTAAGGTTCAATTATAATAGATGCTGATAGAATCTCCAGACTCTCTTGGAAAAGCCTTCCAAAACATGCTGTGAGAGGAACGTGACTTCTGTGAATCCAACCTCTCTAAGGCCAAAATGAGGCATAAGGTATCATCCTCTCTTCCTTTGACGCCCATTTATCTTAATATCTGTTAAGAATTTATATATCTAGGGGAAAAAAGACTAAAGTTTATTCCCCATTTAAACTTAAAATGGCGTATATTGCTACCTCTCTTGGTTCGAGAATAAGGAAGCAGTCTAGAGGAAACCTGTTTGTCTTCCACCTTGCGAAGAGATCTATAAAGAAGACATCTCGCAGGTTTCCACAACTCTCTTTCCAACTAAGATTAGACATAAGTCAATAGTTATATCGTTGATCGAGAAGGTTCTCTCACGGACGTGCAACATCGTGCAGCAAACCTCTTAAGGATCGTTACGTTCCGTGTCTGTGTTCCAAACAGGTTCTCTCTTGTTAACACGAACATGGGCGAACAAAGAGATTCTCGATGCTCCTTGAGATATGAGAGAGCTGTGGAATTAGTCAAATTGATTTGAAAAAATCATTTCGTCCCTCCTTGGGATCGAACACCCCTCCAGTTAGACGGGGAACGAAATCAGGAACGAACCGTGCCGTTACCGAGCCTGCGGTCAGAGAGGTTACTGAACCCTTCGATTAATAACTCGCTATATCGAAAAGTTAGCAAGTCCATTATTTTGCTTCCGTAAGCATGAGAGCATCAAATAATATATACTATAGCTCTACTGCATTAAATTCATATTGTTGTCTCATTCCTATAATCCTGTTACATTGCGGTAAACATTACCGCAAGGTTACAAGGAATCTTTTTATTGAAAACTCCTTAGCAAAACGAATACCATGTTATTCATGTTTGCCTATAAATCCCCTCAAATCGAGGCTAAGTCCATGATTGTAGGGGGAAGATACGGTTAACCATTCGATCCCGTAGGAGAGAGAGATGTAACCAACTGCTCATGACCGAGAACTGGATGGTACTGTATTGGCTTACAATGACAGCCGTCTCGTTCGCTGCCTGGCTGCATTCTTCCTGAGTTGCCAGTTACTCCATTCAATGAAGGAATATAATAAAATTATTCTCGAGCCTAAGGAAGCTCTCAATAATGCATATTTAAGCCAAACAACCTTTGTTAAATACCGAAGCTGAGTGGGTATTGTCGTAACAAACCTTTTAACCGAAGTCCTTACTAGGAAATTCCTGTAAGGATATAGATAATTCCGTAGCGAACCACAAAGGCAACTATGGTATGCGTATATGACTTGTCATTCAGTAGTCGTATACACCAAATCTTCTTACTACATTCTTTTCGTCAATAAACCCGAATTAGTATTAGTCAAAAGAGATCGCAAATGACAACCGAGGATCGAAGAGAATCTCTCAAGCTTTTATTCTCTTGGAGATAAGGCGCAGTATTCTACACCTCTATTATCTGGAAGAGCCTCTAATCAATGAATGAGAGCTCGTACGAATCTTGTTCAATTTCCAAACGATTGCCACTCTTTCTGTAAATGGTTGGTTGCATTATTTTTTAGAAGGAGGATGATTTTAATATCCTCTTACTAGTAATGAACTAATTCTCTCAATAAAAAAGGTCGCTAAGGTCTTATAAACTGAGAGACCTGCCCCCTTATTGGCTTCCAATTCCTATCTATCTTCCATTTCCTGTCCATCAAGTTGGGAGACGAATGAGCAACCGGAGAAGAGCGCCTCTTTTCTTAAGGTGAAGGGCTTTTAGCAGTACCGACTCTAACCTGACAAGGGCTACGGCCACCTGTGCGACATCTTGAGTCCCCGCCAGGAGAAGGCCGATCTTGCTCTTGCCTTTACTTGCAGTAAGTAAGACTATCCTGACAAGGGCGACGGCCGCCTGTGCGACAACTCCCATCCTATCAGGAGAAGGCCTCGAATGTCTTT
>NC_087200.1:87817046-87871223 GCF_015104395.2 Macrobrachium nipponense | reverse complement strand
TTCCTTGCCATTTTCGCAAATTTATTTACAATGGCTCCTAAACGCCAAAGTATTCTTCCTCCGATGATAGTTCATCCAAGAAGAGGAAGGTCATCACGATGGAGGTCAAATATGACGTGGTAAAGCGTTCGGAGAAGGGAGAAACTAACACCGAAATAGCCGTTCTTTAGGCTTGAGCAGGACCATGGTGGTAACCATTGTGAAGACAAGGAACGTATTCTGAAGCATGTTAAGGATGCTGCGCCGATGAAGTCAACGGTGATAAACGAGAAGCAACGTAGCCAGAGCATTGTTGAAAAAATGGAGAAATTGCTCATGATCTGGCTGGAGGACCAGAACCAGCGACGTGTTCCGGTTGAGCTTAAGTGTGATACCAGGAGAAGGCTAGAGCGCTGCATGAGGCAGTATGAAAAGTTATGCGAGGCAGTGCTGGTGGTGAATTTTCCGGCGAGTAGAGGTTGGTTTAAAAAACCGTTTTAAGAGGCTCGTGCAAATTTGCATAATGTGAGCTGCAAGGTGAAGCTGCTAGTGCTGATAGCGAAGCAGCAGAAAGTTTTCCAGGTGGTTTGGCTGAGATAATTAAGGATGGTGGTTAAAACACGGCTGACCAAGTCTTTAATGTGGATGAGACTGGATTATTTTGGAAAAGAATGCCAAATCAAACGTACCTTTCCAAGGAGGAGAAGTCAGCACCTGGCCATAAAGCTGGAAAGGAGCGACTGACTTTGCTGTGGGGCCAATGCAAGTGGTGATTTGAAACTGAAGCCCTTGCTGGTGTATTTGGCTGAGAATCCAGGCTTTCAAGGGCATTTTCAAGAGTCAACTCCCTGTGATTTGGAAATCAAACAAGAAGGCTTGGGTTACCTTGAATGGTCTTCGAAGATTGGTTCAATGACCATTTCGTGCCAGCAGTGGAGCGGTATTTGACTTTGAAGGGTCTGCCTTTTAAGGCCCTCTTAGTCCTGGACAATGCCCCTGGTCACCCTTCAAATTTGAAGCGACATGCATCCTAATGTGAAGGTGGTGTACCTCCCACCCAATACCACATCGCTGATACAGCCAATGGACCAGGAGTAATAGCTAATTTCAAGGCTTACTACCTTAGAAGGACCATACGTTTTGCTTTGAGGGCCATAGAAGCTAACAAGGAGTTGACACTGAAGTAATTCTGGAAGGGCTACAACATTGCTGATGCAGTGAAAAAATATTGCAAGTGCTTGGGACGAGGTGAAGACGACCACTTTAAATGGGGCCTGGAAGAAACTGTGTCCACAGTTTGTGGCACAGTTTTGAAGGCTTTGACCAGGCAGAAGACGTCGAGACTGTGACGAGGAAGATCGTAGGGCTAAGCAAGGAGGCTGAAACTAGATCTTGAACCTGATGATGTAACAGAGCTGCTGGCTTCCCATGGAGAGGAATTGTCTGCAGAGGACTTACTTGAACTTGAACAACAATGATTGAGGAAGAGGAGGCGGCACCAGAGCCAAAACCCAGGTCATTAACTGTGAAAGGCTTGTCAGAGGGTTTTACTCATCTGGAGAGAGCCTTGGCTTCTTTTGAGGCAGAAGACCCTAACGTTTCTAGGTTTGACAAAATCAAGAGAGGAATCATGGATTTGGTGACTTTCTACAAGGAGACCCTGAAGGAGAAGCAGACGAAGAGAAGTGTGCAGTCCAGGCTTGACACTTTCTTTCACAAGTCTCCAGTACCAACCACCTCCTCCCACTCCTAGTCCTGGTAAGGAATTCTGAACTGTTTTACTATTTATGTGTTTACATAGTGTACATATTAAAATGTGTTATTTTTTAATGTAACAACTAAATGTATTAGTAAATTGTAACTTCATTAATTTCATCATTTGTAATTTTATTGCAGAAGTGGGTTGACAGTTCCAGATCCCCCTGTCACCTGTATTTTATTGCCCTGAATGGTGACAGTTTCCAGATCTCCCTGTACTACCTGTGACAGTTCCAGATTCCCCCGATCTCCCGTACTACCTGTGACAGTTCCAGATCCCCCTGTACCTGGCCCTCTGTATCAGCCCCGCCCGCCCACCTGTACGTGTACAATCAGGTAAGCAATTTCATTTTTCTCATTTTCCAGGTTGGAAATTGTTTACAACCCTACATACATACGTACACTAACTTACATAGTGGTACAATGTGTTTGATGTTGCATAACCCCTTATTATTTTTTTTTTTTGTTTTTTTTTTTTTCATTTCAGACCCCTTTGATAGTGACAGTGACCCAGATGACCCTGAGCCTTTCCATGGTTTTGATGCCTCGCCCTATACATCAGGTAAGGAATCCTTAACAAATTTGTATAAAATGTTTTATAAATTGCTAATAGAAATTTTATTAAAAGTGTACATATGCTACAATTACATCCACCTTATAATATATTTATGTACCCTATCATTCTTTCCAGATCTAGATGTTCCCTCATCAGTTGATACGAGTATCACTCTCCAGAGCCCAAATCAGTTGATACGAGTAGTATCACCTCTCCCATTCCTTCAGGTAAAAGAATTCTTCATTTTTTATATTGAACATACGTATTACACACTACATATGTCAAACAGTAATAACATGTGCAGTAGTTACAGTAGTAGTAACTATCATTTTATATATTTTTTATCATTCCAGACTCCAAGCACCTGCCCATCCCACTCCATAGCCCAGCCACCCACTCTCATGTACCATATGGCCATCCCAGTAAGCAAGGCCAACCACTAGAATTTGGTAAGGACATTTTTTTTTATTATGTTTTATTATTACATATGTAATAACCATGTTATGTATGTAACATACATACTATAATCATATGTACTATTACATTATCATTCCAGACTGGCATGCACCTGTGACTTACATAAACCAGACCTCTACATAGCCTACATGTCTTCATTTTGCTGAAGGTAAGGAATTCTCAGTTGTGTTTAATGTTTGCATACGTACAATAAATTTTGTACACCTAAGTGGTTACATACTGTCCTTTAATATTATTAATCCTTCATTCCAGACTGCCCCTGATCATCCTAGCCTGTTATCTGTGATAAAGCACACTGAAGTTAGGTTTGGAATGCATCCTTATCATGAATGCTCTACACCTCCACCTCCATCTCCCACACCTAGGTAAGCAGCTTTGAGACTCACTAAAAGTTGGTAAGTTATGTAAGGAATTTCTAAATTAAGTTTTATACTACGTACATGTTATATGTGATATTAAACCACTGTATGGTGCATATTACTGTATGTAACTTACTCTGCATAGAGGACTTACTGACAAAATTATTTTTTGTACATTCCAGAGTCCCCTGAATGATGTAGGCTATGGGGCCACATAAGACTTTGTCCATCCAGGGTTACATTGAACGACAACTTTAAACTAAAAGTAAGGAATTAATTAACTACATTAACTCTTTTAGTACTCTTGATATATCTACAGTAATTAACATATTGCATTCACACTTTCTGTAGTGTATATTTTTGTAACACTAATTTTTGTTACCTTTTCCTTCCAGAACCAACATTTTTCACACAACTCCAGGTTGTTACTAACAAATTACTACAAGTGTCATCAAGGGATAACTACAAGTAGAAACAACACCATTTTTTGGATGGAAAAAAAACCCTTCAGGAAAGTATACGTATCACATGTAACATGTAGTGTAACAAAGTATGAACAGTAAGGTTTTTACATACAGTAGTATTACATACGTACTAACTTTTTTTTTACAGGAATTTCCAACCAAGTTTGATTATGTACATACATGTTATAAACCACTGTACGTATGGTTACTGTATGTACTGTAACTTACTAAACATACATACATGACTTAACTTTGATACTTTTTTGGTACATTCCAGAAAACCAGGACCCCCTCCATGATGCAGGCTATGGGGCCACATAAAACTTTGTCCAGGTTACTAACATACATAGCAGACAACTGTAAACTATGTACTACTGTACTAAGGTAATGGAATTATACATAGTAGTAAACATACATTAAGTAAGTTTTATACGTACATACTAAAAAAAAGTGACAAGATCTCTCACATGGGATAAGTGATCAAGGTCCCTCATTGGAATTACATACTGTACACTCCCTGCTGAACAGGGGTGTAGACCAACTCATTTACAATATGCATCCAGTTGATATTAAACCACTGTATGGTGCATATTACTGTATGTAACTTACTATGCATAGAGTACTTACTGACAAAATTATTTTTTGTACATTCCAGAACCCCCTGAATGATGTAGGCTATGGGGCCACATAAGACTTTGTGCATCCAGGGTTACATAGCACGACAACTTTAAACTAAAGTAAGGAATTAATTAACATACATTACTAAGTTTTATACATGTTATATATGTGATATTAAACCACTGTATGGTGCATATTACTGTATGTAACTTACTATGCATAGAGTACTTACTGACATACTAATTATTTTTTGTACATTCCAGAACCCCCTGAATGATGTAGGCTATGGGGCCACATAAGACTTTGTGCATCCAGGTTACATAGCATGACAACTTTAAACTAAAAGTAAGGAATTAATTCACTACATTAACTTTTTTACTCTTGATATAACTCAAAGTAAGGAATTATAAACTAAAAGTAAGGAATTAATTAACATACATTAACTCTTTTACTCTTGATATCTATAATTTACATATTGGCATTCAGGACTTTGTGTAGTATTTTGTACTATTTGTGTTATACTTTTACCTTCCATAGCTACCAGGACTGGGATTTTAGTGTACTCCAGGATCTACCAAAGTATTACATACTACGTAGTGTACAGTGCATAATAGTGTTTTAGTGTATAATCTAACCTAAGGATTAGTGTAGTACATTGTGCTTTATAGTGTCACAAGAGTTTAATAAAGATTATACCTTCAAGAACCATCCTTTGGCATTGAAATACCACACTACACATCATGCAATACTTGCATGTCACACAGGTAAGGTCTCTCTAACTTTTTCTTAGTTTAAGGCATATTTCCAAGTGTCGTTTCCGGCTTACGACGATTTTCGGCTTACGACGCGCCTCAAGAACGGAACCCCCGTCGTAACCCGGGGACTGCCTGTATATGGCCCATAGAAAAATCCGCAAATAGGGGAGTCCACAAATTGTGAGTCCAGGAACATAGGCAGCCCGGCCGGTTTACTGTTGGTATCGTATTCCAGAATTTCCGTTTTACGGCACTTTTTCAATATAGTATTCATAACTGGGTTTTACCCTCTGTAGGGTTTATAGCGCCGTTGTCTGGTTATCAGTGGCTTAGGCTAAGTGCCAAGACCGCCACATAAAATACAAACATAACAAATATTCATCTTTTCCCTGGCTCTTTTAAAAAAGTAATTATTTACTTCACTGTATCCAACAATACTTGTATGTGTCTTCTGTTACTATTGTATCAAAAAATACAAACAAACCAATCATGTTTTGGTTTGGAAAAATCACCTGAGGGTGGAGGTAAGATTATTTCTCCGTATTTAACTCAATTCAGAGTGATTTTCTTCATTCTATTTAGCATAAATTAATCTCTATAAACTATTTATATTTGACAAGGTTATTTTTTGTTATATAAAGTGTCTTTAAGTTGAAATATGTCTTAAATATAAATTGTTCTGAACTAGACTTAATTATTTTTTTGTTAATAGATGGCGCAGTTGTCTGGCTATCGGTACATAGCCTAAGCTCCAAGAGACACTCATAAAATACAAACAACAAATATGCATCTTTTCCTTGGCTCTTTTAAATTAAAAAGTTATGCTTTACTTCACTGTATCCAATGATACTGTATGTAGTCTCATATTCCTAAAGTATAAAATAAAAACAAAGCAATCAATATTTTGGTTTGGAAAAGTCAGCTGAGGGCAGAGGGAGGTTTATTTTGTCCTATTTAACTCGATTCAGAGCAATTTTCTTGCTTCTATTTAGCGTAAATCTCTACACTATTTATACAGGACAAGGTTATTTTTTGTTATATGAAGTGCTTTCAAGTTGAAATATGACTTAAAAACGTCCTATTGTGGACTCGATTGTAATTTTTTTCATTAATATATGGTGTCACGAGCATGTTTTTTTTTTTTTTTTTTTTTTTTTTTATTTTTTTTTTTTTTTTTTTTTTTTTTTTTAAACATATTCCATTAATTATTTTCACCTCTTGTAAACTAGATTCCATTTGTTATTTTCATCCTTTTTTCATACATATAAAGAGATTTACACATTTATCTTTTATCGCAATGAAAATAACAGTAAAAATTGTTCTTTCAGGGCCAGTATTTTTTATTAAGGTACTTTTTTTCACTATCAAGCATTAAAATTGTCAAAATGTGAAACCCTGCCAATTCTCAATGGTGGCTTTCATAAGTATAAATAAAATACATTTTGTTCATCCTTCATGCAATGGAGATCTCAATAAAGAATACTAGTAAATCAAGCTGCAGGTTATAGTAGAGGCTGAATAAAACGAATAGCGGCCAGGCAGAGGTGATGTTTGCAACTGGAGAAATTGCACCTAATCCTTGTACAATGAAATAATATGAGCATGTTTTCAAGCAACTTTGTTACCTTAAGATAACAGGTATCTTTGAATATCTCTTCTAACAAATAACGGCAATGAAAATACCGATAATACTCAATTCAGCCGAGATTTTGAGAATGTAAACAATATCAATGCAAATGATGTACCTGACAATGTTATATTCTGTGATTCAGTAACAATATGATATTAGTAATACTACTGCAATTGGATACAACAATCAAAACAACCTTTATTTAAGTCATCATTATAAAATGATATTGTTATTGTACAATAAAGTTTCATACATACTTACCTGGCAGATATATACTTAGCTATAGACTCCGTCGTCCCCGACAGAAATTCAAATTTCGCGGCACACGCTGCAGGTAGGTCAGGTGATCTACCGGCCTGCCGCTGGGTGGCAGGAATAGGAACCATTACCGTTCTAGAACCAGATTTTTTCTTCCACCTGTCTCCTGAGGGGAGGCTGGGTGGGCCATTTAATCGTATATATCTGCTAGGTAAGTATGTATATAACTTTATTGTACAATAACAATATCACTTTCATACATTCAAGTTCCCTGTCAGATATATACTTAGCTGATTGGCACCTTTGGGCGGAGGGTAAGAGACAGCTAATTACTGATTAGACAGGTAAACAATACATTGAGGTATAGATAATAAAAACCTTGATTCCTATGTGTTTAGACGAAGGGTCGACTTCCTAGCTATTGCTAGGAGTTCTTGTAGATCTGTCAATGGGGTCTTATCCACTTACTCGACAGAATCTAATGGTCTTTTGTCAATGGGGTCTTATCCACTTACATGACAATACACCTATGCCTAGTGGCATAATTAAGGAGCACAACACCGGTCCCGATCACCTGATCCTAACACGAGGGTTAGTGCTTAAAAAAAAAAAAAAAAAAAGTTATCCCCAAACTCCTTTCAAACAACCCAAAGAAAAAACACCACGTTAAATAATTTAACTCACTAGTTAAGGATCAGTGTCGGCTCCCTATCCCAGCAACGTATCCGTAGACACGTATAACCAAGAGAGAAGGATCTCTCGTAAGTCAACTTGACCTCCTTCGTGTAATGGGAAGTCAACACAGAGTTGCATATCCCATAAGTGACAGCTAATATGTCCTCATGACATATTGTTATGTTAAGAACAAGAATTCATAAAAGCTCGCACTTCATGCGCTTTTAATTCTCAGCTGTTTGAAGGAATCATCAAGTCACTCATGAAGTGCTTTAGCGATCACACTTGTTTCAAGGAAGACCAGGGCTTTCTTTGAAATGGATCTCTTCTGGATGAAGCCTAAAGCCTGGCTGGCGCCTCGCTCCTGGCTGGCGCCTGACGCTTGGTTGGCGCCTAGCTCCTGGAAGGCGCTTTTCGCCAGACTCCTGGCTGGCGCCTCGCACCTGGAAGTAGCTTCGCGCCTGGCTCCAGACTGGCACTACTTGGCGCCTGGCGCCTGACTGACTCCTCTCCACTTGCTGGAGCTTCGAGCTTAGTAGAGTCTCGAGGATGTCTGGCAATGTCCAATCGGACACTCTTATCTGTCCGATTTGTTCGCCTCTAGCACATCTGCGCTAGGTTGGAGGCCCCCTCTTTCTCTTCATCAGACAATGACAGTGTTCCTTGAAACTGTCTGCCTCTGGCGTTTTTTTACGCCTGTTTTGGCATTTGGCGCCTGGTTGGTGCTACATTGTCCGAAAGTCCTGAACCTCCACAATAGTTTATCAGGAGATTGGAGAAGGGTGGAAGAAATTCTTCCACTTTGAGCTTTTGGCCTCACCGGCAAGGGGAGGTGATTGTAGTAAACTACATCCATTAGACGATAGGACATCTAACAGTACGAGAGATAAGAGTCTTCCTCCGAGGAGGATCCTTCTTGAATCCTTCCGTTGCTAACGAGATCTCTTCTTACTTGTTGATGAAGTTCCTCGTTGTAGAATCTTCCCTATCCTTGTCCGAAGGAAGGAAAGGAGCTTGGAAGTCGAAGGAGACTCCGAGCTGAAATTGGGAGGACTCCTGATTTCTAGCTCTTTATTGTATCCCTCTGAATACCTTCTGGGAAGCATTTCGAGCCGTCATCGCATCCCAAAGACTTTGTAGCAAACGTTTTAAACCATCTCTTCTTCTGTAGTGAAAACGTAAGTACCCTGCCTGGACAACGAAACTTCTATCTGAAAGCGTTGAGTCAGGAATAGAGGGTTTTAGTTCTTTTGCCAGACATACTATGCCGGCAAGAACCCATTGCCGAGTCTCCATTGCATCTGATGCAAGATTCCAATGCACAAAATATTCACTTGTCTTCTTGGTTGTTTAGGGCCAAGAGAAACAAAGAATTCCCTCATAAAATTTCTCAAAGAAGTTTGATGAGGAGCAGTTCCATCTTGTCGGAACACGGAATCTGAGGCCACAAAAGATCCACTTCGAAGTAGTACATGATATCTTACTCTTGTCGTATTGAGGTTCTCGTATAAGATCCAGAAGATCTTAATCCTCTGCTATCTCTAATTCCCCTTGTATAGACAGAGTATAGCCTTTTACTGCGTTCTTTGATAGCAGATATATACAAAGGTGATTCTTCTCTCTGAAAGGGAAGAAAAAACCGCTATGTGGTTCACAGAGGTATCGGAAGAGGACAGTTTCCTCATTCCATCTAGCACGATCTGCAGCAATTCTATGTCTTGGCCATGACTATTGTCATTTACCTTGAAAAATCCTCTCATTCATGTCCACTTCTGGTCAGTCTGCACACGGACAGACTTAGAGTGTAGAGGTTGTTAAGGTCCAATTATAATAGATGCTGATAGAATCTCCAGACTCTCTTGGAAAAGCCTTCCAAAACATGCTGTGAGAGGAACGTGACTTCTGTGAATCCAACCTCTCTAAGGCCAAAATGAGGCATAAGGTATCATCCTCTCTTCCTTTGACGCCCATTTATCTTAATATCTGTTAAGAATTTATATATCTAGGGGAAAAAAGACTAAAGTTTATTCCCCATTTAAACTTAAAATGGCGTATATTGCTACCTCTCTTGGTTCGAGAATAAGGAAGCAGTCTAGAGGAAACCTGTTTGTCTTCCACCTTGCGAAGAGATCTATAAAGAAAAGACTCTCGCAGGTTTCCACAACTCTCTTTCCAACTAAGATTAGACATAAGTCATAGTTTATATCGTTGATCGAGAAGGTTCTCTCACGGACGTGCAACATCGTGCAGCAAACCTCTTAAGGATCGTTACGTTCCGTGTCTGTGTTCCAAACAGGTTCTCTCTTGTTAACGCGAACATGGGCGAACAAAGAGATTCTCGATGCTCCTTGAGATATGAGAGAGCTGGAATTAGTCAATTGATTTGAAAAAATCATTTCGTCCCTCCTTGGGATCGAACAGACCCCTCCAGTTAAGACGGGGAACGAAATCAGGAACGAACCGTGCCATTACCGAGCCTGCGGTCAGAGAGGTTACTGAACCCTTCGATTAATAACTCGCTATATCGAAAAGTTAGCAAGTCCATTATTTTGCTTCCGTAAGCATGAGAGCATCAAATAATATATACTATAGCTCTACTACATTAATTCATATTGTTCTCATTCCTATAATCCTGTTACATTGCGGTAAACATTACCGCAAGGTTACAAGGAATCTTTTTTATTGAAAACTCCTTAGCAAAACGAATACTATGTTATTCATGTTTGCCTATAAATCCCCTCAAATCGAGGCTAAGTCCATGATTGTAGGGGA
This sequence comes from Macrobrachium nipponense, assembly GCF_015104395.2. Classification (NCBI taxonomy): domain Eukaryota; kingdom Metazoa; phylum Arthropoda; class Malacostraca; order Decapoda; family Palaemonidae; genus Macrobrachium; species Macrobrachium nipponense. The sequence goes on along the minus strand of NC_087200.1, from coordinate 87,860,922 downwards.
AGATACGGTTAACCATTCGATCCCGTAGGAGAGAGAGATGTACCAACTGCTCATGACCGAGAACTGGATGGTACTGTATTGGCTTACAATGACAGCCGTCTCGTTCGCTGCCTGGCTGCATTCTTCCTGAGTTGCCAGTTACTCCATTCAATGAAGGAATATAATAAAATTATTCTCGAGCCTAAGGAAGCTCTCAATAATGCATATTTAAGCCAAACAACCTTTGTTAAATACCGAAGCTGAGTGGGTATTGTCGTAACAAACCTTTTAACCGAAGTCCTTACTAGGAAATTCCTGTAAGGATATAGATAATTCCGTAGCGAACCACAAAGGCAACTATGGTATGCGTATATGACTTGTCATTCAGTAGTCGTATACACCAAATCTTCTTACTACATTCTTTTCGTCAATAAACCCGAATTAGTATTAGTCAAAAGAGATCGCAAATGACAACCGAGGATCGAAGAGAATCTCTCAAGCTTTTATTCTCTTGGAGATAAGGCGCAGTATTCTACACCTCTATTATCTGGAAGAGCCTCTAATCAATGAATGAGAGCTCGTACGAATCTTGTTCAATTTCCAAACGATTGCCACTCTTTCTGTAAATGGTTGGTTGCATTATTTTTTAGAAGGAGGATGATTTTAATATCCTCTTACTAGTAATGAACTAATTCTCTCAATAAAAAAGGTCGCTAAGGTCTTATAAACTGAGAGACCTGCCCCCTTATTGGCTTCCAATTCCTATCTATCTTCCATTTCCTGTCCATCAAGTTGGGAGAAGAATGAGCAACCGGAGAAGAGCGCCTCTTTTCTTAAGGTGAAGGGCTTTTAGCAGTACCGACTCTAACCTGACAAGGGCTATGGCCACCTGTGCGACATCTTGAGTCCCCGCCAGGAGAAGGCCGATCTTGCTCTTGCCTTTACTTGCATTAAGACTATCCTGACAAGGGCAACGGCCGCCTGTGCGACAACTCCCATCCCTATCAGGAGAAGGCCTCGAATGTCTTTCACCTTTCGCAGAATCAGGCATATCCTGACAAGGGCTATGGCCGCCTGTGCGACATCTAGAGACCCTGTCAGGTGAAAACTGATCCTGCGAAAATTCCCAAAGAGGAGCCTCTCGGTCCGCCTCTAACTCCATTTCCGATGAAGATCCTGGTTCATAGCGCCTGGAGCCGCGCTTCAGGCGCTTTGCGCCTCATTTCAGGCGATTCAGAAGCTTTGCGCCTCGTTTCTGGCGCTTCGAGCCTCGTTTCAGGTGCTTTGCGCCTCATTTCAGGTGCTTCAGGTGCTTTGCGCCTCGTTTCAGGCGCTTTTCGCCTAGAAGGAGTTTCAGGTCTTTCTTTAGAATCCTCTCTCCTTGTCAGCATTTTGCGCCTGGCAGGCGCCTCGTCCGAAACTGTCAAAGACTTCTATCGGACGGGATTTCTTAACGGGAAGGAAGTGATCCTTCCTCCTGGGAGGATCCTTCTTCAAAACTCCCATTAACGAAGATATCTGTTGTTGCATTTCTCTTAGGATCTTCGTAGTGGCGTCTTCTTTCTCCGTATCCGATCTAGGGGAAGGAGGATTTGATGAATAAATCTCTTTCTTCTTCTTCTCAGGTGTTCTCAGGTGGATAGTCCTCCGGAAACCTTTCCGGGCTAGAGTCCCAAGCTGGAGATTTTCTTTTAGAAGGTCTCGATAGCTTGTCAGAACTCCACCCTTTTTTCCTTTCGATGAAGAATCGGATGACGAAAAACACTGTTTTAGGATGCCTTTCCAACGGCTATCCTTGGCAGTCTGGGACGCTACTACAGATCCTGCCGAGGGGACGCCCGACCGATGGGGATTCTCTGAAACCTCCGTGCGGCTTTCGACATTCCTTCTCCTCTGGGCTTGTGAGCTTGGAAGAGGTCTAGGCCTGAGAGCGAGACAGAGCCGATCGGACGCACCCTCCACTATTTTAGGACGCCTTTCCAATGGCGAACTTGGCAGTCTGGGACGTTCTACAGAATCTGCCGAGGGGAACACCTGACCGGTGGGGCTTCTCTGAAACCTCCCTGCGGCTTTCGACATTCCTTCTCCTCTGGCTTGTGAGTTTGGAAGAGGTCTAGACCTGGAGCGAGACAGAGCGATACGCAACCCTCCACTGCAATGGGGAACACTGTAATCACTTCTTACCTTTTAATAGCTCGCATTTTGAGCTACATCCCTTGTCTTCAAATTGCAATTATGAATTTGAAGTTTCTGTGAAATAAGAAGGTGATGAGGATGCAACACTACTAGTACTGTTAATACTCTAACTGCTCGTTAGTACGAGTAGCCAATAAAACTTCTAAAGGAAACGTATCTAGTTATATTCTTTTCTGACTCCCTAAAGTAGAAAGTCAGTATATTTCCTCAATCAATTCTAACACTTGTTTTACACGATATAATGAATAAATATTAATATTTCCCTTTCTTGCAAACTATGTGAGTGTCTACCGACAATTTCGGTAGTTTCACGTCATATATTCTTCGAAATTTTCAAAGCCAAATTCATTAAAAAGTTAATAAAAGTTAATAAAAGCATATGCCGAGCCAAAGACCCAGTACTTCCCTGCAAAAGACAGCCCAGAAGATCGATGGCGATGAAACACGAAAATCAAGTCAGGAGGTACCGCAAACGTATGTTTACAATACGGCGACAGAAAAAATCTGGTTCTAGAACGGTAATGATTCCTATTCCTGCCACCAAGCGGCAGGCCGGTAGATCACCTGACCTACCTGCAGCGTGTGCCGCGAAATTTGAATTTCTGTCGGGGACGACGGAGTCTATAGCTAAGTATATATCTGACAGGGAAGTTGAATGTACGAAAATATAGTTGTACGTACTGTTTAACTTTTACAAATAATCACTTTTCTCCAAAAATTGTTTCAGTTTTGTAATTTGGAGGTCGTCCTATACTTTAGATGAGATAAATTCATGCAGTAAAAAAAATTAAGTCACTTGGTCAACATCAATGCAGTGCATGTTGTATCCATGTAATGATCCATAGAGAGGTACTCCCCTACTTACGATGGGGTTAGGTTCCAAAAAACCCATCGTTTGTTGAAATAATCTTATCTCGAATAGTATAGCCTAGACTACATTACGGTATTCAGTACATACCATCTTTACTTATATGGTAGCCTAGCCCACACTACACAATATACTCTTTACATATGCAATATAATTATAAATATCAGCTAATTCTCTAGATTCAATGCAGACTGACTTATGATAACTAAGTACAAAGAGAAATTGAATACATAACACTAAAAAGAGTTGGCCTAGCATATACTATGGAATATCGTATGCATATACAGTAGCCTAGCCTACAATGTACTCTATATATTTTTATGTTTTTTCATCCCGCCTCACCTAGCCAGTATTTGAAATTAAAACTAAGATAGAAGCAGCAGCCATTTTGACTCCCGCATCACACGACTGGGAGAATTCAGGGAAATCAGTAGGGAGAGCCCCATTCTGGGGAATTGGCATTTCCATTCTTACCCGAAGGTGGGAGGAATAAGCCATTAAACCCTCAGGACATACCCTAAGGTAGAAGGGCAGGTCACGGGGGTAGCATGGGCTGCGGGTTGGGCCTTTAGGTAGTCTTAGCTCTAAGGTCTATTCTCCCATGACTTTGTGCTGACTGTTTTGCACCTTTTAGACAATGCCGCGCCCTGTGCGGGACCAGAGCTGCCCCAATCCTGCCCTGGATCGTTCTCACTCTTTTACTAGTCCTTATCGAGGTCAGACATGACCACCACTGCATCGTTAGCCTTTTGTTTAATCTTCGCTGGTTGGAGTCTGCATCCCATCTCAAGCTATATACACATGCAATCTAAGGTACGTCTAGAAGTTGCAAATTCAACCAGCCCCTCTCTCTCCAAGAAGAAAAAAACTCTCACTATTTTTTCCATTTTCAGATTTCCCTTATCTCTCTATTAACGTCTTTGACCCACTCCTAGCATCACGTGTTTCCCCCTCGTGACTTGTTCAAAGCTATTAACTGAGCTACTATTCAGAATAATATTAGAGTTCTCCCACCATCGTGCATTGTTGTGAATAGGTTTCATGATAAGTTTTCCTCCATAGTGTCTTATTCATCATTCTTGTGAGAGAAGTCTTTGTTTTGTGTTTGATTGTAACCTGGAATGTTCTTCCAGATTCCTGCTACCCTGAATTTTGTGTGCCGACCTCCTTGCAAGCACCCACTTATTGTAGAAGATATTAACTTCACTAATTGGCAACCAGTCTTGCATATAGATCGTGAATTTGGCCCATCTCGAATGTTAAGCGGCAGCCCATTAATGAATTGCCATTGTAACTTATCACAGTATTTTGTACCCTCTCCATGGGTATTATCTGCCGTTCAGTTTGTCTTTAAAGCTGTAGATTTTGTAAATAAAATTAACTTTAAATAGAAATGGCTGGTTTCCTGGCAACCTTATCTAATTCAGTGATTTTCTATATCAAGGTAAGTCTAAAGCACTTCATTCTTGCCCTTAACCGTACGTGTGTACGTCGTAGCAGCCCTTACAGCAAATCATATGATTTTATTAATAAGTTCTTTCATCCAAAACGATTCCCACACGTAAAAATATGTACTACATATACAGTTCCAAATAGTAACTATTAATACATTAGCTAATTCTGGAGGTTCAATGCATTCTGACTTATGATAATTCGGTACAGAAAGAAACTGAATACAAAATGAAAATCAGATTGTATGATAATTAAGTACAAAAAGAAGCTGAACACAAAAAGAGGGCATAATTGAATGGTGCCGGGCTGCTGATGGTTACATATAATTAAATGCAAATGTAACGAATATGCTTCTCTTCCAAGAATCTTTTAAAAAGTTATACATTACTTCACTGTCCATGATTTTTAAAAAAAATTTATACATTACTTCACTGTCCATGAATATTTTAAAAAGTTATACATTACTTCACTGTCCATGAATCTTAAACAGTTATACATTACTTCACTGTATATAATAATATTGTATGTATTCTCATATTGTACTAGTATTATAAAACACTAAGATAGCGGTCAATGTTTTGGTTTGGAAATCAGCTGATAGCAAATACAAGTTTATTTAACTTAATTATTATAAAAACATAATTTTTAATTATGCAACTTACCCAGTAATTACATAGCTGACTCCCACATTGACAGGAGGTGGAATAAAAGGACATACTCTACTCTAAAACGTTAAGTCATGTAATGAATTAGAAATAGATAAGTTGCTAGCATTGAAACAATGCTTGTTGTTCCTTGTTAGTTAAGAAAGATTAGATTAGATTATAAAATTTTTGGCACATAGCCAAGCGCCGGAGCGTTAGTTAAGAAAGCTTGCAGTAGAGACTGCCTCTGGTTGGTGCTCAACTTAACCTGTAGTGGCGCCGCAGTTAAGCAGAGGGTCGCCTCTACTTAACCCTAAACGCCGAATGGACGTATTAAACGTCGAGTCAAAGTCTCCCCCGATTGCCGAATGGACGTACCATATGTTGACTCAAAAAAGTATTTTTAAAAATTTGCGGAAAAGTACTTATAGGCCTACCAGCCGAAAACTTTTGAATTACGCGCCTTAGGGGATGCTGGGAGTTCACGGATCAAGGCGTTGTTTTGTTTACAATCATTACGCAGGCGCGCAAACACGAATTTCTTTCTTATCGCACTAAAAAGTATCAGTGACACATCTCAAAATTATTTTGTCACTTTGAACATAATTTTTTGCCCACGTTTTAATTATCCGTTACATGAAGTATTATATATGTAAATGTCTGCAATTTCATTTAGAATACAACAAAAAAATACTCATGATTGTAGCTTTTATTAGTTTTGAAATATTTCCATATAAATAACGATAAGTGCCAAAATTTCAACCATCGGTCAACTATGACTCTACCGAAATGGTCGAAAAACGCAATTGTAAGCTAAAACGCTTATATTGTAGTAATATTCAACTATTTACCTTAATTTTGCAACAAATTGGAAGTCTCTAGCACAATATTTTGATTTATGGTGAATTTATGAAAAAACTTTTTCCTTACGTCCGCGCGGTAACTCTTCCGAAAAAAATCATACATGCGATTGTGGTAATGTTTGCACCATTTTAAAATTAGCCGTTACATAAAGTTTTATATATGGAAATGTGCGCAATTTCATGCACAATACAACTAAAAACAACCCATGATTGTAGCTTTTATCAGTTTTGAAATATTTTCATATAAAAAATGATAAGTGACAAATTTTCAACCGTCGGTCAATTTTGACTACCGAAATGGTCAAAAAACGCAATTTTAAGCTAAAACTCTTATATTTTAGTAATATCCAATCATTTACCTTCATTTTGTAACAAATTGGAAGTCTCTAGCACAATATTTCGATTTATGGTGAATTTATGAAAAAAATAATTTTCCTCACGTCCGCGCGGTAACTCTTCTGAAAAAATCATATGTGCGATTGTGGTAATGTTTGCACCATTTTAAATTAGCCGTTACATAAAGTTTTATATATGAAAATGTGCGCAATTTCATGTAGAATACAAAATAAAAATAATTGAAGGTTGTAGCTTTTCTCATTTTCGTAATATTTGCATATAAATGACGATAAATAGAAAAAAAACCACGTTCGGTCAACTTTGACTACCGAAATGGTTGAAAAACGCAATTGTAAGCTAAAACTCTTATATTTTAGTAATATTCAATCATTTACCTTCATTTTGCAACAAATTGGAAGTCTCTAGCACAATATTTTGATTTATGAAAAAAACTTTCCTTCCCTCCGCGCGCGAATTCTCCGCCATAAATCTCCGAATTGCGTACATCGCATTCTCGGAAAATTTGCTCCGTTTCATATTAGGCATTTCATAGAGTTTTATATATGAAAATGTGCGCAATTTCATGTAGAATAGAAGGAAAATATATGAAGGTTGTAGCTTTTGCTAATTTCTGAAATAATTGCATATAAAAAAAAAATTTATAAAAATTTTTTTCGACATTTGGTCATTTTTAACTCGTCGGAAACGGTCAAAAACTGCAATTGTAAGCTAAAACTCTTACAGTATCATAATATTCAATCATTTGTATTCATTTTGAAACAAATTGGAAGTCTCTAGAACAATATTTAGATTTACGGTGAATTTTTGAAAAAAACATTTTTTTATGTCCGCGCGTTACGAATTCATACATCATTTTGTGATAATATTTTTCCGGTGTTGCTTTTATTGTTTTACAATGTATTATATATCAAAATGATTGCAATTTAGTGTACAATACAACGAAAAAAGAAACTCGTTAGCATTTACCATTTTTTGCACAGCGTGATTTTAATACAATTATGTAGGAATTTTTTTTTTTCGCTACCATATATCGGATTATTTACATATGATAATGATATTATTTTTCATTTCTGATGATTGCATACTAAACGTCAGGTAATGACAAAAAAAGGAGCCAAAAATGAACTCTTAATCTTCAAAACTAAGTGCGCTGTGATTTTTTGAAAACATTATTTTTTTCGCTTCCGCGCTCACTCAAAACCGGCTCCGGCATTCGGGGGAGTTTTTGATTTTTACCGCTTCGGCGTTTAAGGGTTAAGGGGGAGCCTTGTAGCAAGGATGATTCCAATTGCTCACAAGGACTACAATTTGCCCTTGCCCTGGGCCAGTACCATAACAAAAAACCAGATTATTATGTCACCTACACTCAAGTAAAACCCACAACCTGTCCACTATGTGTCAGGTTCTCTGGGTACATTGTACCCTCTTGGCTCCCTAAACTTCGATCCTTCACTACCAGGTGAAGATTCAGATAATAGGAGGGAACCGTATGCTTTCTTCCTCAACACCATGCCAGTAATTAAAATTTCCAAGGTACAGTGTTCCCCCCGTATTCGCGGGAGATGTGTACCAGACACCCACGCAAATAGCTCAAACCCGCGAATAGTTAGAACTCCCCTCTAAAAATACCTATATCTGCCTATCTTGAAAGTTCAAATACCAAATGTCTACTTAAAGTATTATCCTACATACCATTGAATTGGTATTATTAATATAATTTTAAAGTCATCTTAAACATTTTACCATTAGAAATATATAAACAGCCAATAGCAGAGAGAGAGAGAGAGAGAGAGAGAGAGAGAGAGAGAGAGAGAGAGAGAGAGAGAGAGAGAGAGAGAGAGAAATAACTCCTTACGATTTCAATATATTGAAATGAATGTCTGTAGGCAACACTTTTTTCCCCTCCCATAAATACATATATTTCTCCAGAGAAGAGAGAAAGAGAAGACTGTGCAATTATGTTTGTCTATCAATTCTTTTGCTGAGATCAAGAGAGATAAAAGAAGGAAGAAATATTAACACCAAATGTATACCTTATGTAACATCCTGCATCAAATTTACCTTAAATTATTATCATATTATTGTATTAATCTTAGAGATTGTATTAATATAATTTCAAAGTAATCCTAAACATTAGTACCCTTAAAGGTATATACTTACGTACATGCTTATAACACTTGCAGCCAAGAGAGACAGAGTTACCACTATGACAAGTATCTTGTGGAGAGATACTATAAAAAGTCTCGAGTCTCGGTAAATGAGAGAGAGAGAGAGAGAGAGAGAGAGAGAGAGAGAGAGAGAGAGAGAGAGAGAGAGAGAGAGAGAGAGAGAGAGATTGTCCTTACAGTATTTAAGAGTGAAATGGAATGATTATTATATTTAAAATACTCACATATGAATTTTGTAATTACAGTTATAGTATTATTATTGGAAAATATTAATGATAAACTTATTACATACATGCCCATGAAAATGATCTCATCGCATTGCTACTTTCCGAGCTCTGAACGTCAGTGGAGTTATGAGAAGGTAGGGAAATTGATACAGAAAAAGACGAAGGGAAGAATTTTCATTTGAAATTAGTTATCGTATTATTACTAATTATATTATTATTATTATTTGAAAATAAATAAACACATGTATCTACCATAAAAATTCTCTCATCTCAGTAAGAAAGAGGAGTTATCCTTACAAGTGAAATGGAAAGGTAATTTTCATCTCTTTAAAATACTACCATTATGAATTCTGTAATTACAGTTTTAATATTATTATTATTATTATTATTATTATTAAATAACTGAAATTATCAATAAACATTTTACATACTAGTACCATAACAATTCTTTCATCTTGGTTAGAGAGAGAGAGAGAGAGAGAGAGAGAGAGAGAGAGAGAGAGAGAGAGAGAGAGAGAGAGTGTGCTTATCTCTCTGTACTCTCAAAAAATACTTATAACGCCTCCAGCGAAAGAGAGGGAGGGAGTTACCACTATGACACATTATTATCTTGTGTGGCAAGAGAGAGAGAGAGAGAGAGAGAGAGAGAGAGAGAGAGAGAGAGAGAGAGAGAGAGAGAGAGAGTTAACCTTAATTAAAAGTGACATGGATAGATTAGTATCGTATTTCTTTAAAATACTCTCACATAATATGAATTTTGTAATTACAGTTATTATTATTATAATTATAATTATTATTATTATTATTCTTTGAAAGTATTAAAAACATAAACTAGTACAAGTACTATAAAAAATCTCGAGTCTCTGTAAATGAGAGAGAGAGAGAGAGAGAGAGAGAGAGAGAGAGAGAGAGAGAGAGAAATTTCATGAGCACTTGGTAGCAACAACACAACAGCTCCTCCCCCTCCTGTCACATTACTTGATATATCTGACAGTTTTAGTACCTGGAGTTAGAGAAAGAAGACTGGGATTTCCTTCATTCTTCCATAATTTTTTTAATTTATAAACTAAAATCTTACTAATTCACTATGGTATTTTCTTTAATGAATTTATATTATTGCTGTATAAATTAATATTAATATTTGAAAATAGTAAATCATTTATTTATCATACAAAAAAACTACATCTTTGTAGTAGAGAGAAGAGAGAGACGAGAGAGAGAGAGAGAGAGAGATGAGCAAGAGAGAGAGGAGGATGAGAGAGAGAGAGAGAGAGAGAGAGAGAATTATTATTTTTATTATTAAACTCACTAATACAGTATTTATCAAAATTAATATTTGAAAATTAGTAAATCATTTTTGTATCATAAAAATGTATTTAGTCATGAAAATAAACATCAAAATACACTAATTAGTGATTATTTTCGTCGGAAAATCCCGCGAATGGGAGAATCCCACGCAAATAAATGGGTAGATATGGTCCAGAGAGAAATCCGCGAATCAGTGAGTCCGCGAATACGGGGGGGGCAACTGTACTGCCTAAATTGGCAATTTTCCAAAAATTTATCTTACGCCATGAGAAATGATGAATGATCACACTACCAGTAGGTCGAATGCAAAATGGACGTACGAGATATATAGCTCTTAAAAGCTAATGAGGTAGAGGTTGTACTTAATGTCATTAGCTTTGCTAACAAGATGTAAATGCTTCTCTTAAATCCGAGTCTTAGAAGAAAAAGACCATTAGGGTAAATGGCAAGATGTCCTAATCCGAGGACGAGACGCATATGTCCTTGCCATAACATCTTGGGTTAAATCTGGGCTTCTGGTTCTAAGAAATACCAGACCATCTAGCCAGAGTTCCACTCTTTTCCCTGCAATAAAGCACTTCCGACTCTGATAGAACAGGGTTTGCACTTGACTGTAGTTGCCGTCCAGAGTTCCTATCAGAAGGAGCTAGTTCTGCTAAAATACAACACAGTGGGAAGACTTTGCTTCTTGCAGCTTAATTAAACCGCCAGGACGCTGAATTTCCCTTGTATGAACTTGTTAGGATTCTGGTGTGGTGCCTGTCTGTCCATAGCAGAAGGGATCTTGCTGCTTCACAGAGAAAAAATGCGTTCCTCCCTGTTTCTTGATGTAAGGGAGGGCTGTTGGAGCAGACAGTTACTACTTTATTGCGGACCAGGTCCGCAAACTTCCAATAGCACCCGGTGGATAGCTGTCAATTCTTTCAATTGAAGTACCACTGTCTCATGGAATGTCCCCAATACTCTGTCTCCTACCTGGATTGGACGTATCTCAATAGAATACCAGATTGGGGCTCAGAGGACGGAGGGACTTCCCTTCTCATAGCCTGTCTTCTGATCTCCACCAAGACAGGTCCTCCTTTACTTCAGATTTTACCTGGAACACAAATGAGTCTGGAAATTTTTCCCTTTCCAGTTATCTTTATGAAGAGCTGGAGATTCCTCGTGTGAAACTGCAAGACGACACGAACTGTTCTATAGAGGCTAGGGTGCCCAGCAGGCCCCTCCATCCCTTTGCTGAGCAATCTTGAAGGGCTGGCAAATGGTCCACCTACTGAAGGCATGACTCCAGATTTTGTGGGGATGGAAAAGCCCGAAAGCATCCGAGTCTATCCTCATCCCCAAAAAGACAAAATCAAAACGGGAGACTAACGGTAACTTCCTCAAGTTTATCAGAAATCCCAACTCCTGCCAATGATGGAATTTTCTGAACATCCTCTGTGAACTTCTTCTATGAATGTGACCGAAGAAGCCAATATTTCAGGTAAAATAAAAATTTGTCGAAAATTGTATTTTTCCTAACTATACAAACCTGATGTCCTTTAACAATAGGAATGGTACTTAGCGGCAGCTGAACCGGTCGTAAGCTTCGAACAAGGGAGTTCAGTAGTTAACTGCTTGTTCCGCAGTTAGCGGTCAGCTCGACTGCGAGGAGAGGAGTCACTTTACTTTCTTCTGCCGACGGAAACAGACATGTTGTTTGCCTCTCTGCCCGCTATCGTCGTATGCTTTGTGTGCTTCACTGCGTGAAGATTTTCTTTTGGCTTTTCCTATTACTGTGTGATTGTGCAAAAGGATACGTAAGTACGTGTTCTTTTTTGTGTTATTCATAGGTGTTGACTTCGCTATGGATTCCCGAGAGCCGGAGAGACCCCCGTGCACCCCCATCAGCTGCAGATTGTGCCCTTGTGTGGAGGGCCGTAAGTGTGGGGCCTTTCGGTCCTCTGTTGAGGTCGACCCTCATGAGTTTTGTGTAGAGGGCGAGATTGCTCTCGCACCGAGACATGTGATGTATGTTTCTTGGTCGGAGGAGAAGTGGGAGCGCTATGGGGGGAGGAAGAAGCCACGTAAGCCGGCCAGGGAGTCGTCGGAGGATTCTCCGGTTGCTTCCCTGGTCACGGACACGTCTTCCTCTTTTCTCCCTCCATCTCAGCTCCCTCATATGGCTCCTTCCCCTTCGGGAAAGGTATCTCGTTCCTTCTCTCTTTGCTCGATCAGTCGAGCGTAGAGAGGGGGGTCGAGGTACCCAAAACATTCAGCTGTATTTGGGGTCTTCCATTCGCCCGGGGTCGGGGGGGGGGGGAGGGGGGGGGGGGGCGGGTATTCACTGGGGCTCCAGGGGACACCGACGATTCAGGGGCTGCTGTGTTACCTGGCAAGAGAGAGTACTCCGGTCACCCACGGCTCGACCACCCCCACTACAACGACGGTATCCACGCCTGGCTACACTGCGCCGCCGCACCTGGTGAACACACAGCACGTAGCCACGGTGACCCCGACAGCCACTGTGCAGATGCCGCTGACGGAGGTGAGGATGCCCGCTGTGACGCCGCCTCCTGGTTTTGCCCCTCTCGCCTCAGCCCCTGACTTCCGGTGTCCTAAGAGCTCTCCGCTGGACCTGCCACCTGTGCATAAGATGCCGCTGGTTCCTCCCCCCCCCCCCCCCCCCCCCCCCCCCCCACCACCTGTTCCTGTCCATGCTGCCGCTCCAGTACCAGTTCCTGCCGCAGTCGTTCCTGCTCGTGGTGTTGCTGCTCCAACCCCAGGTCCTTCCGACAGGTGCAGTCGGGCCCTGTTGCTTCGGCAACTGACCCGGCTCCATCCTGGATGGAAGACCTGACGGTGGTCCTGAAGAAGCTGACGAAGAAGAAGAAGAGGAGGAAGGTGTTGTCGTCGTTGTCGTCGTCTTCTTCATCGTCGTCTGCCGGCGCTTCCCCTTCAACTTCTAAGGCCTTGCAGCCTAAGAAGAAGAAGGTTGCCTCCTCCCCCTTCCCCCAAGAAGACTCGCTCTGAGACTTCTAAGGGTCCTTTCCACTCCGGTGGGAAGGTTGGGACTTCCGCTGGTCCTCCTGTTCCCGAACAGTGGTCCTCCTGTTCATTCGGGAACGGGGCCCGTCCCTCCTTCCGCAAGGAAGAAAACGGGGACCGGAGGGGCACCGGCTAACACCGGTACCTCCTCGCCTGGCAGAGCCTCTCGGCGCCAGGTACCGTCTCAGCCTCTCGTTCACGAGAGGTACCGAGTGTACGGTCGCCCACCGGTGACCGTGCAGCCAAGACCCAGGCAACCGAGTCCGCTCGGCGCCAGGATCCAAGCACGGAGTGGAAGACTGGTGGGAGTCATCCAGGTGACTCCCACCAGGCCAGCGATCGCTCTCACAGCGAGCCGCAGGTACCCAGGGTTGACGCAACGGTCCAAGACCGTCCGCGGGCTGAGGGAAGGAAGCGGTCCCCTCGGTCGCCTGAACCAGCAGCCTTGGCTGGTCCAAGCGACATGGCGCGCTGTGAGGACAGGCCTCACTCCCACCGCAACAGCGGACTCTGCCGGTCCCCTGCTTGTTGACATACTGAGTGTCCCACCAGACGATCCCGGAACTCTTGGAGAGTGAAGAACGCTGCCTTGAGCTCCAGGACGTTGATGTGAAGGTGCCTGTCGTGATGATCCCACACACCCGCAGCCAGCAACTCCTCCAGATGTGCTCCACATCCCTCGGTCGATGCGTCTGAGAACAGCAACATCTCGGGGTGTGTGTGTGTGTGTGTGTGTGTGTGTTTGCGATGCAAAGAAGCACTCCTCTTACGAGGTTCCTGTCGTCCAGCCACCAGGCTAGGTCCTGCCTCACCTCCTCCGTGAGGGACACGGGGAAGAAAGGCGGGTCTCTTGCCTGTGACCAACACTCCTTTAGTCTCCACTGAAGAGACCGCAGCCATTAACAATGGGGGCTAAGCTGAGAGTACTTAAACACTTGTGTGGCTGTTGAAAACCCGAAGCACGGAGCTGTAAATTGGCACTCTCTCTGAAGACGAAACGAAGAAACTTCTTTGAGCCTTGATGAATTAGGATATGGAACTATGCATCGTCCATATCGATGGACACCATCCAGTCCTCTTGATGAAGGAACAAAAAACTGTCTGATTCTTTTCATTATGAATTTTTGTCTTTGGACAAAAACATGCAAAGTGCTCACCTCTAACAAGGGCCTCAAGCCCCCTGAGGCCTTGGGGGATTTACTAATAATCAGTTATGAAATCCGGGAGTTAGTAGGCTACTAATAACTAAGGCATGGACTTCTTCTGCAAGTGACAAAACTTCTCTTGACTGGGCAATAAATGTCTGAATTCTGAATTCCCAGAGTAGGCTAAAGCTATTGGAGAGCTGAATAAGGGTGGAACGCTCTCGAAAAGAATATTGTAGCCTTAACGCTCTCGAAAAGAATGTTGTAGCCTTCTCTCAACATTATACGATCCAAGGTTCTGCTCCTCTTGCTTCCCAGTTATATCATTAAAATTAAAGAGCTAGTAGCAGGAGAGAAAAAACAACTGGGATTGAGTGTTATCTGACTAGGTGTCCATGTATCACAAGAAAACTACTTAACCCCTGTGTAGCTACAATACTGAAAACTCGGAACCGCTGGATGCTCGGCGCCATGGATGCTACTTTGCTCTCTGCGCCGATGGACGCTATTGGGCGCTTGGCTCTGATCGACGCTATTGGGCGCTCGGCTCCGATGGATGCTATTGGGAGCTCGGCGCCATGTTCACTACTAGGCGCCTCTGGGCGCCCGGCGCAGCAGATCCGCCGGACGCTCGTGGGCACTACTAGGCTCAACTGTACGCTGCCACAGATCCGCTGGACGCTTGTGGACACTACTACGCGTCCACTACTGGGCTCAGTGAACTATGAGATAAATGCATGACATAATCTTACATCAAACATATGGCTAAAGATAAGATCAGCCCGAATAATTCAGCCCAGTTAAGCTAAAAGCTTTGAAGGCAAGCGTACTCTATCGTCATTCTAGCTACTTAACAGTTTTGATTTGATTCAAGCTAAGGCCGCATGCTAAATCAACATTACTTTGTTCCCTTAATGGTTTTAAGTACAGCCCTCTAGGGATGTTCTCTCTGTAGTGGGCTCTTGTACGTTTTCAAGTTGTTTCCAATAATAATATTACATCAACAATAAATATATCAATAATAATAATTTTATTCTTGCTTTTAATGGGATTTCAATATACCCTCCGAAAATCCATGATAACTAATTCTCTCCTGCTACATTAAACTTTTACACTGAAGTTGAAAAGATTGATAAGCGTTTAAATATATTGCAAATTCGTTCAGTAGCGGACATGCTAACAAGCTAAAGTGGTGAAAACACCTTAAAAAAATCTTTATTAATCCTGCCAACATGTTTTTGCAAAAATAAAATTCAACACCAACATCGTTCTGATAACGAATGCAATATTTACATTATTACACTAAACTATCCGGAAGATAGCTAATGCAGGGATTCCACTATTACGCAACTTCCTTATTAGTTAAGTGACATCTCACTTCGTTGCATTACTCATTGTGAAAATTATTTAATCAAAAGATTGTTACTGAAACGTGTTATCGAACAATATCTGATTGCTAACAAGCGTAAACATTGGTCCACTACAACCAATGTTTACATATTATAGTTCGACACTCGTCAAATAGTAGTTGACTAATTAACTGCAAGTCGCTGTAAATGCGAACTAAAGATGTACTACTTCAGTGAAATGCAATAAAACAAGGAAAAAAAACACATCCTGAAGCTTCCGGTTGAGGTTATTCCACTCTCAGTTTGTATACCGAAATCTGGTAAATGACCGGCGAAAATTGAATAACTGATGCCGACACCAGATGTTTACACCAGGAGTTGCAGAAACGGAATGAGCTAATTGGCTGTGTTGTTCCTAACCTTCTCGCTAAGGGGGGCGAGACTGTGTCACCTACACACTTTTCGGTGTCACTACCGCGAATTTTGAATCTATACTGCTGCAAATAACAGAAACTATAGCTATGTAATTACTGGGTAAGTTGCATAATTGAAATTTAACAATTATACGCAACAAGTACGTATAATGTTACAACGATATTTTTATCTTTTTCTTTTACTTTTTTGAACTTCTAGAAGATAGGATAAAGATATGGAGGAAAAAAGTTAGGCTATCGTAATTTGCTTTCTCTCGCTCCTTGATTGTGCCCTGCTGCCTGCGCCTGTTGTGCACGAAATTTAAAAATATGTAGTATTTTCAAAATATTGTTGTATCAGTATAAAATGCTAACACCATTCTATAAATGATATTTTAAAAATAAAATGTTATTTTTATGATACAATAAAGTTTGTTCATACTTACCTGGCAGATATATATATAGCTGTATTCTCCGAAGTCCGACAGAATTTCAAAACTCCCGGCACACGAGTGGGCGGCCAGGTGGTTAGTACCCATTCCCGCCGCTGGGAGGCGGATATCAGGAATCATTCCATTTTCTATTCAGATTTTTCATACCACTGTCCCCTGAGGGGAGGTAGGTGGGTACTTTAATTATATATATCTGCCAGGTAAGTATGAACAAACTTTATTGTATCATAACAATAACATTTTGTTCATGAAACTTACCTGTCAGATATATATATAGCTGAATCCCACCATTGGAGGTGGGAAGGGACAGAATAGAAGGATTAGGAAACACCTCAAGTGCAGATGATTGACATCTTGATTCCTTACCTGTTAGCATAGCTGACTTCTTGATTACTGTCACCGAAGTCTGCTTTTGCTTTACTAGAGTTGCCAACAAGGTAGTGACCTGTGTAGTTGGTGCGCTCTAGATGATCTGTCAACGGGAGCGTGACCACAATGTGACCTAGACCATATTGACCATACTGTGAGGGCAACGAAGCTAAAACCACCACCTGACCTAACCTATCGAAGTTAGTCCCATAACTTCTAGGCTAAAGAAAGGGAAAGCCGCCTCAAGCGACCAACCCTTCAAAGTTAAAAGCACACCTATCCCTTTTCTATAGGATAGGATTCGTGCTGCTTTCTGCCTCCAATAATATTTCTACGGATATGTATGGTCCTAGCGACTCGCAGATCTCATATGTCGTCTTCATTACCGTCGGGAGTGTGAAGCGAACACACAGAGTTGCTTCGCTCAAACGTGGCACTCAGGATATACCGAGTGTCATGCTCTGTGAAATGCTTCCGAGCCGCGCCCTCACCTCGTGAGCATTTACTTTAAAAGGTTTCAAATCTTTGTTCAAACATGACGAATGAGCCTCTTAGAAAGACTCCTTATAAATAACGCCAGGGCGTTCTCGACATGGGCAAGTCTGGTCTTTTACGGAACACCGCAGATTGTCCGAATGACCTCGACTTTCTTTAGTTTTATCAAGATAAAACTTGAGAGTCCCGACAGGGCACAGGACTCTCTGTGGCTCTTGCCCAATAATTTGTGCCATCCCCTTGATCTCCAGGTCTCTGGGCCAAGGGTTAGAGGGTTTTCGTTCTTAGCAAGAACGGAAGGCTTAGAGGACACCGAATTATGTCCTCTAAAGCCAAAACCTCGATGATGGCTAAAACCTCACTAACCCTCTTTGCCGTAGCTAGAGTGGTTAGAAAATTAGCCTTTCTGGTTACGTGTATTAAGTTTACAGAAAGGAGAGGTTCGAAATGCTTGACATCAGGAACTTCAGACTACGTCTAAGTTCCATGCCGGAAGCTTCGATCTAGACCAATTTCAAGATTTCCACAGACCTCAAAGATCGTGAAGGGCTTTGTTGTTTGGACAGATCCGAATCTCTGAGCCTAGAGGCGTCACATATTTCCAGTATTCTACAATAGTTGAGACTGCTAGCTTTATCCCATACTTCAGACGGAATGGGAAGGCGGTAAAGTAATTCACAGATGTCAGAGGTGGAGGAACAGTCATTCTTCCTGCCCTATGTCCAGAAACGGCCCACTTCAATTGGTACACTGCAAATATGCAGCACTGCTTTGCTTTGGCAATGAGACTTAGCAATTAATCTTGAAGATGCTCTCGCTTCTTGACATCTGAACGCATTCAGACTCAGAGCGGAGAGATTTTAGGTACCTCTCGAAGTGAGGCTGTTAGAGTAGACCGATTCTATCGGGAAGGGTCCTTGGAAAAGTGCTCTCTGAAGGACGTGACCTCTGTGAATCCAGCCTCTCGAAGGCCAACATGGGGCGATCAGCAACTTTCTCACTCCCTCTGACGCCAGCGATTATCTTTATTATATTTCCTAAGCTTTTGAATAGGGGGAAAGGGCTAACCAAACTATACCATTCCATACTATAGGATGGCGTCTATTGCTACCGCTCTCGGATCGAGAATAAGGGCGCAACGTAGAGGAAGCTTCTCGTCTTCAATAGTTGCAAAGAAATCTACGAAAGGACGTCCACAAAGTCTCCACAACTCTCGACATACTTCTAAGCGAGGATTACTCAAACGTCAGTAGTTGCTGCCGTCGATCGAGAAGATCCGCACGGACGTGCAATCGTGTAACGAACCTCTTAAGGATCGATACGATCCGTGCCTATGCCGATAACCATCTCTCTCTTCTTGGGATAGAGAGAGCTGCGGAATTATCTGAGATGATTTGGACCACTCGACAAAAACTCACTCTTCGAGGAACTGGAGAGCCAACCAAATTGCTTCCAATTCTTTTAGATTATGTGCCCTCTCAGTATCACCTGAGGTGATCCTTAACCCATTGAGAGACGTTTAGAATTATCTCTAGATCTTGATGTTATTTCAGTTCTCCTGTAGGAAAAAAAACTGTAGAGGTCTGAATTGCAGTCTATTCAGGGAAACAATCCCTTCTCCAGCGAGGTAAATGGTCCCCAGCAGACTCATCCATTGTCCCTCACTAATCCATGCTTCCTTCCATAATAAGGCTGCGCTTTGCATAAGCAGGAGAGCATTATTATATGCTATGCTGCGGTAGACTCGTACAGAATTCTGTTACAGTGCGGTAAGCAGCGGCGAACATGTCTAAGAGATCCTCTCTGTGAAAAATTTCTTAGCAAAAGGAAGTCGTTTTTTCATGATTACCAGAAATCCCCTCAACCCGAGGCGAAAGTCATGATTGTAGGGCAGAGATACGTTCGTAAATCAATCCCGCGGGAGAGAGAGACGTAACCGACCTAGCATTACAACGAGCTACCTAAAACTGAGTTGGTGACAGTGTGTGACACTGTGACAGTTACAGGCAGCAGCTTTATGTTCACCTTCTCGCAGTCTTATGCCGAGTTGCCAGCTATTCTATTCATCTAAGGAATAGATTTTCCATTATTTGAACAGAAACTCTCAGTTGGCATATTTAAGCAAAACAGAATTCACTAATACAGAAGCTGATTTTGTGTTGTCATAACATTACGCTTAATTAACCAAATGTTAAATTGGAAACTCCTGGAAAGTTGCCGGGAGTACCGATTAAATATACTGCGTCATCCACAATGACAGCAACCTCTCGTTTCGCACTATTCTGCCTGAGTTACCAGCTACTCTCTTCTACGAAGGAATAGGTTTTGTTACTATTATCGATCATAAGGAAATTCTCAAGCAGGCAATATTTAAGCGAAACATAATTCGCTAGATGCAGAAGCTGAGTTGGTGTTGTTGTAACAATACCTTTAAGCATTGTCCTTACACCGGAAAACTCCTGAAGTTTGCAGGAAGGACCGATTAAATACACTTAAAATAACAGTCCTTTCGGTTGCCATCTGTAGAGGTAACTACGATGTGGTATATGACTTGAAACCTTTACATTAGTAATATGACGCAAAGATAAAATACATAAGTATTGCAGTCACTTGAACATCTAATTCTCTACTACATTCTTTCCTCGACGAGGAGAGAGAGAATGGAAATCGACTGTCTTCGTTCTCTTTGCCAAGAGAAGGAATAATATTATTCAAATGGAAATCCTCAAGTGAGAACCGAAGATCGAAAAGGAAAGTTCAAGCTTCTTATGATATTGGACATAAGACTTCATCGGACGTAGTCTATAAGTCTTTTTCTGGATGAGCCTCTGACTAATGAATGAGAGCTCTTTCGAAATTTTGTTACTTATCCGCTTATGCGATAAAAGTTATTAAGAACTTTGTCAATGAGAACTAACCCAATTGCATGACGGAAAGTAATCCAGGAATTCGAGCATATAGCCTTCCCCGATTCCCGCAGAAATCGAGGAAGGGGCAAGATTCCTGATTAGAGACTGGGCTTACGGGACAGGAAGGACCTTAATGTTCCCCTTCGGCAGCGCAATCCCGAAAGCAGACGAGGCGTTTTATGACACCGAAATCTGCTTACAGTTTTTTCCTGGAATTCATCAAGTGATGGATTCTATTGAAAGCTCCCTTCGTAGAAAGCGAAGTAGACATCTTGACGAGACCAAACTCCTTCCTCTTCTTCGACGACGCCCTCTTGAAGAGCGTTCTTGCAGAATCCTGCCGACGTCTTGATTGCGTAGGACGCCTATCGTTCTGAAGAACGTCCTGGCAAGTGCTCTACCGAGCGTCATGACGTGTAGGATGTCGAGCGTCTTCAAAAGCGTCCTCGCTAGCGTCCTGGCGATCGTCCAGATGTGTAAGACATCGAGCGTCTTCCAAAAAGCTTATCAATGTTTATAACGTCGAGCGTCTTCTGAAAGGCCACCCGAAAAGCGTCCTGGAGAGCCGCACGCTGCTCCTGAAGTGTGAGAGCACTATAGGAAGACGTAAGGCTATCGTCTCCAAGACGGCCTTAAAGACCTTCGTTACCTTCTAACAAAGACGGTGGCCGCCTGTGCAACATCTTGCGTCTTAGTAATGCAAATGAACATATCCAGAAACGCGCTCAAAAAAGGAACGCCGAGCGTTCGAAAGGCATCCTCGCGAGGTGCTGCCGAAGCTTGCCGAACGTCCTGATTGCATTCTTTGAGCGTCTTGAAGAGCGTCCGGAATAGAAGAGCGACGAACATCAAGGGAAGCGTCATAGTGAATGACGTGCGTCAACACGAGTAACTTGAGAGGTTCCTGGCGAGGGGAGAGCCGCTCATGAAACGCAGGCGCTCCTAAGCATAAGCACGGTGATCGTCATCAGGACGAGTCTTAAGGACGTTCGCACTCTTGACAAAAAACGACGGCCGGCTGTGCGACATCTTGCGTCTTGTCACGCTCATCGACACTGCAGAAGGGCGGCATTTAAAAGGACGCCTGTGTGTTCTTGGGTATGAGGAATTCTTTGCCCTCTCCTGTCGAAAACTAGGATAGTCTGTCAGTGTCATCTGTCCGCTGACAGAGCGTCCCTTAGGGAAGAGTAAGATTGCGTCTTGGCGAGCTTGTTTGACTATGCAAATTTTTTTGCTTCCGGACGTCAACTTATGAGCTTGAACAATATCCCGTTTCGTAGTACAGCGAACGTCACATAACGTCATACATAGCGCCATGAGGGGAGGAGGAGGGAGCGTCTTGGAACGCAAGAAAAACAATCCTTGCTACAAGAGTAAATAAAGACGTTCCTTCCTCTCGATAGAGCGTTGAATGTCTCGAAAGGCGTCCTCGTGAGGGTCCTGCCTTAAGGACATTTTTAATCTCTTGACCAAGACGACAGCCGCCTGTGCGACATTTTGCGTCTTTGTCACGCTTATCGATATTAAGTCAAGCCGAAGGGACGCCAGATCAGTACTCTGACGCTCCCTCCTCCTGACGAGGAGAGAGGACGTGAAGCATCCTCTTCTCTAAAGCTTCTTTTTAGAGGGCGCGAGTCCTTTCGAGAGCTCCAACCTTGCGGGGAGGACGCCTCGGAGGACGAGAAGCAATCTTTCATGAATTCGTGCACGTGCACGATCTTGGCAGCCTTATCCTGCCGAAGGGACGCCAGATCGGTGGGGGTTCCCGTAACCCTCCTTCGGTTTTCAACTTGCCCCCTCCCTGGTCCTGGAGTCCGACAGAGGTTTAGACCTAGAGGCGTTATAGGGACCGATCTGACACCCCCTCCACAACACTAGGGGCAAAATCAACATCACTACACTCACAACACTGATTGGCGAGCGGCACTTTTTCAAGCTTACTTGATGTAATCCCCACCATAATAGAAAGGGCATTACCTCTCAGAGACTTCCTTCTAGGCCCGTAAGCCATACCACAGGTTTAGGCAAAATAAAGTCTACTGGAGGTTAGTAGGTTCATTATCCTAACTTCTGTTACTGTGGAGGAAGACCTCCTGATTCTATCACGCTCTAATTTGCGTACATACGAATCATACGTCTTCTTTCGGAATCAGTCACATTACATAATTACATTGATCTTTCAACAAAGAAAACATGTAAACGTCATGTATACTAAGGCGAGTGTCTACCGAAGGTTTCGGTAGCCTCCCCTTACCCGTTGCAGACAACAAAGTCTGAAACTAGGCTAACTAGATTCAACATCATATGCAATGAAAAAATTTAAATTAATTTATGATAGCGTATGCCTAGCCACAAATCCAAGTCAATCATTCAAAAATAAGTAGGATACTTAAGCGGCTAATGAAATTTTGTTCAAAATCCTAGGCGGAGGTAATGGAAACAGGTGTTTTCACTACCGAAACAGAGAAAAATCTGAATAGAAAATGGGAATGATTCCTGATATCCGCCTCCCAGCAGCGGGAATGGGTACTAACCACCTGGCCGCCCACTGCGTGTGCCGGACCGGGAGTTTGAAATTCTGTCGGACTTCGGAGAATACAGCTATATATATATCTGACAGGTAAGTTTCATGAACAAAATAAAGTTTAGTATGTATTCTTACCCAGTAATTTCATTCAAAAATACCTGTGACAAGAGTAAATAAAAAAATAAATAAATAAAACTAACCTGTGGTTTTAGCTTTGTTTAACTTCAACATCAGAGCACGCATCTTCCTTGAATGGCGGATTGGGACATCAGACATAAATTCAACACCACCAGCAATACAGGCATCATAAACACCAGCATGCATAAATCCACTACCTAGAATTCAAAATAACAATACTTATGTACTGTATAAAATTGTAAACTTTACACAACTGCAATGAGAGAGAGAGAGAGAGAGAGAGAGAGAGAGAGAGAGAGAGAGAGAGAGAGAGAGAGAGAGAGAGAGAGAGAGAGAGAGAGAGAGAGACCTAATTAAGACTACAATATAAAAAAGTTCTCTGCTATGTCATCACTTCTAAATTTTAAAATCTAATTACCATTAGTTAAAAAATTGGGCAAGTAATGCAATTATAAGGCAGCAAATTGTTTTGTTTATAGCACATACCATAAACTGAAAAAATTTGTATACAAGACAAAACTTGTAAAAGGTTAATTCTCTCTGTCCAGTTTACCACATTATTAGTAATGAAGATACAAATAAAATCTGTCTGGCTAAATGTTTCTTAGTTACTGATAAAATTAAAACTATAAATGAAGAGCATTTAATATTTTTTATCAAGACCATCTGCTTTTAATTAACCAACTTCAATTCCTCAATATTAGCATCAATTAACAATATAATATTTGACAGGCGATAGTCAATTGTCAAACTTACTTTTTCATGCGTATATTTTATGCACCAAAGATAAATTACATTTTGTCTCTAAATCATGAACAGTTTATATTCTAAGCATGTTATTACATCATTGGTAAGGTATCAGTCAAAGTAAAAAAATTGTAAGTTACAAAACTAATTGCTTCTATCAGTATCAAGAGTGAGGATTTTAAGCTCCTTTTCATTCTCTGAATCATTAACAGGTTATATTCCAAGACATGTTATTATGTCATTGGTAAGATATCAGGTAAAGTACGAAAACTGTAAGTTATAAAACTAATTGCTTCTATTAGTATCAAGTGTCTGGATTTTAAGCTCCTTTTCATTCACATCTTACACTGATGATTAACATTATTCCATGCAAAAGCTCTCCTACCTACACCAACTTGATAAATCCTGTAAAAAAAGATCCCCTGTCACCTTTGTTATATGAATTGAGAAATTTTACAATTTCATTGATTTTAACTTTACATACTCATTACTGTGACACTCAAATAACTATGAATAAGATATAAACGATTAAATTGATTGCGAGTTCAAGTTGCATTTCTCCTGTTGTGTACTAAATGAATATATCTGTAATAATAATTTTCAAAAGCAGTTAACCCTTAAACGCCGAGCCGGTATTTCCGAAAGTGTCTCCCGTATGCCGGCGGCGCTCGCGAGTGAGCGACAAAGCGGAAAAAAAAGTATTTTTTCAAAAAATCACTTCACTCTTAATTTTAAAGATTAAGAGTTCATTTTTGGCTCCTTTTTTTTTCATTGCCTGAAGTTTAGTATGCAACCATTAGAAATGAAAAAAATATCATTATCATATATAAATATTGGAATGTGACAGCGCGAAAAAACAATTTCATATATAATTGTACAGTGGGGCCCCCATATTCGCGGACTCACTGATACGCGGATTTTTCTCTGGACCATATCTACCCGTTATTTGCGGTGAATTCGCCTATTCACGGGACTTTCCGATGATAAATAATCACTAATTAGTGTATTTTGATGTTATTTTCATGCCTAAATACATTTTTATTATACAAAAATGATTTACTACTAAAAAATATTAATATTGATCAATACTGTATTAGTAAGTTTAATAAGATTAAATGATATCACATAATAACTAATAATTCTCTCTCTCTTACAGAGATGTATGCTTTTTGTATGATAAATGTTTGACTAATTTTAAAATATTAATATTAATGTCAAGAACAATCACTTCAATAAAGAAAATACTACAGTGAATTAGTAAGATTTTAGTTTACAAATTTTTAAAAATTATGTAAGAATGAAGGAAATCCCAGTCTTCATGCATCTTTCTTTCGAACTCCAGCTCTCTCTCTCTCTCTCTCTCTCTCTCTCTCTCTCTCTCTCTCTCTCTCTCTCTCTCTTTTACTGAGATAAGAGATTTTTATGGTACACGTAAGTATATATGTTTATTAATATTTTCATATAATAATAATAATAATAATAATAATAATAATAATAATAATAATAATAATAATAATAATAATAATACTTTATTAAAAGTAATGGCTACTTCAGCAGCGTTACACTTGTAGAGATTCTTCTCTATTTTCCAATATTTTTTGCGGCTTTTTCATGCTACTTAGACAGGCTACTAGAGCGCCTATGGAGGTCATGATCAAATACAGAGTCAAAATTGGTGTATATATTTGAATTTTATGATACCATAGTTATCAATGTCATTAACGATATATATATACATGTGTCTCTCTCTCTCTCTCTCTTTCTTGAAGCAAGCGAGCTTTCGTCTGGAGCTGCCAGACATCCTCGGGCTGGAAAGCTGGGGGTGGACAGATCTTGGAGCGGTGTCCGTCCTCGTTTATATTTGGAGTTGACAGCAGGGGGTCTGCCCCATGCTGATCTACTAATGGCTGGTGGCGGTAGGTCTTCCGTTTTCATTGGTAGCTTGAAACGGGTCTCAAGCCACTTTCCACGTGTTCATGGTTGCGATGCTGTAAGTCCTGCAGCCGCCTTGACCTCCTTAGCAGCGCGGTTACGTTGATGGGCATTTCGCTACGCTGCAGGACGTCACAGCTAACTTGATCATGGTTGGCTGCAGGAGTATCTCGTTCGGGGGCGTTGTCTTCCATGGAGTTGTCGTGCTTGGTGGTGTCATTTGTTGGTGGCAGGTCTTCTCATACTCGTAGGGAGGAGAAATTCTTCCTGCGTCGTATTTAATGTAGGTTTTACTTGCTGGATGAGAAGCGCCTCCAGTAGGCATAACTGACGGCATCAGGGGCCTTCCCGATGATCTTCGTGTTTTGGATGAACACATCCCGGGAGATGGCCTCTTGATGTTTGGTGCGTGCGTGATTCTTGATATCCCCATCCCCTCTTGGGCGTGGCATGAGTCTCTCTTCGACAGGCGCATAGTAGTCATACCAACGTAGGCGCCGCTGCAACCACGGACTGGGCATGTAGTATACTGGTACACCACATGCGTCTGCTTCAGGGGTCTCGTACCTGTGGAGAGGGGTTATTTATTATAATAAGGTCGTGCGTCCTCCGATTCTGGTAGTAAATAATTAGGTCGATATTTTTGGTGTCGTCGGTTGGGGATACATTTTCAGAAATAATTTTTGTAACCGAGTCCTCTTCTTCACGGTAATGTGAACTCATGAAGGCTTTATAATACAGCTTGATATTATCCTGGGGGCGGGGTTGCGGGCTCTCACTACCGTACCATTTTTCCAGGGCTGTACGGACTTCTCTGCTTATTAATTTATTTGAATACCCGTTATTTACGAGTACTTGGGAGGCGCGGTCGAGTTCCTGATGAGTGTCCTGCCAGGTCGAGCAGTGGGAGAGGGCTCTCCTAACGAAGGCCCTGACGGTTGTGCTTTTGAATCTGGCTGGGCACTCGCTGTCACCATTGAGGCAAAGTCCTGGGTTGGTTTTCTTTGTGTAGACGGAAGTATGGAGGCCGTCTTCCGTCTTACTCACAAGGATGTCAAGGAAGGGGAGCTGATCGTCGGTGCTGTATTCAACCGTGTAATTCAGCACGCTGCACTGCTGAAATGCCTGATGGAGGGCTTCTACCTCATTCTCGGCATCGACTTGAACAAAGATGTCTACGAAACCATTGACATCATCCTTGAGCGTGTCTACAGGAGTCAGTCGACGGCGGCCCTCAACATACCCGAAGCCTCGCTCCGTACGCTGCTGGAGATCTGCACGAAGAAGGCCCCTTTCTCCACCCACCGTGGCCAGATGTACCGCCAAAAAGAACGGCGTAGCGATGGGCTCCCCACTGGGGGTACTCTTCACTAACTTTTACATGGGCACCGTGGAGGAACGAGTCTTCGCTAGGATGCAGCAACCCCGCAGATATGGACAATATATTGACCACATCTTTGTTAAAATCGACGCTGAGAATGAGGTAGAAGCCCTACGTCAGGCATTTCAGCAGTGCAGCGTGCTGAATTACACGGTTGAATACAGCACCGACGATCGGCTCCCCTTCCTCGACGTCCTTGTGAGTAAGACGGAAGACAGCCTCCGCACTTCCGTCTACACAAAGAAAACCAACCCAGGACTTAGCCTCAATGGTGACAGCGAGTGCCCAGCCAGATTCAAAAGCACAACCGTCAGGGCCTTCGTTAGGAGAGCCCTCTCCCACTGCTCGACCTGGCAGGACACTCATCAGGAACTCGACCGCGCCTCCAAGTACTCGTAAATAACAGGTATTCAAATAAATTAATAAGCAGAGAAGTCCGTACAGCCCTGGAAAAATGGTACGGTAGTGAGAGCCCGCAACCCCACCCCCAGGATAATATCAAGCTGTATTATAAAGCCTTCATGAGTTCACATTACCGTGAAGAAGAGGACTCGGTTACAAATATTATTTCTGAAAATGTATCCCCAACCGACGACACCAAAAATATCGACCTAATTATTTACTACCAGAATCGGAGGACGCACGACCTTATTATAATAAATAACCCCTCTCCACAGGTACGAGACCCCTGAAGCAGACGCATGTGGTGTACCAGTATACATGCCCAGTCCGTGGTTGCAGCGGCGCCTACGTTGGTATGACTACCATGCGCCTGTCGAAGAGACTCATGCCATGCCCAAGAGGGGGCTATCAAGAATCACACATGCACCAAACATCAAGAGGCCATCTCCCGGGATGTGATCATCCAAAACACAAAGATCATCGGGAAGGCCCCTGATGCCCGTCGATTACGCCTGCTGGAGGCGCTTTTCATCCAACAAGTAAAACCTACACTAAATACGACGCAGGAAGAATTTCTCCTCCCTACGAGTATGAGAAGACCTGCCACCAACAATGACACCACCAAGCACGACAACTCCACGGAAGACAACGCCCCCGAACGAGATACTCCTGCAGCCAACCATAATCAAGTTAGCTGTGACGTCCCGCAGCGTAGTGAAACGCCCATCAACGTAACCGCGCTGCTAAGGAGGTCAAGGCGGCTGCAGGACTTACAGCATCGCAACCATCAACGCGTGGAAAGTGGCTTGAGACCCAGTTCAAGCCACCAATGAAAACGGAGACCTACCGCCACCAGCCAATAGTAGATCAGCATGGGGCAGACCCCCTGCTGTCAACTCCCAATATAAACGAGGACGGACACCGCCCGAGGATGTCTGGCAGCTCCAGACGAAAGCTCGCTTGCTTCAAGAGAGAGAGAGAGAGAGAGAGAGAGAGAGAGAATATATACATATAGCATTAATGACTTTGATACTTTGATAACTATGGTATCATAGTTTATCTGTAAAATTCAAATATATACACCAATTTTGACTATATTTGATCATGACCTCCAAAGGCACTCTAGTAGCCTGTCTAAGTAGCACGGAAAAAGCCGCTACTCGGAAAATAGAGAAGAATCTCTACAAATGTAACGCTGCTGAAGTAGCCCTTACTTTTAATAAAGTATGCTTGAGAGGGGGTCTGATTCCTAAGTACAATAATAATAATAACTGTAATTACAAAAATCATATGTGAAAGTATTTTACAAATACCACGATAATCTCTCTCTCTCTCTCTCTCTCTCTCTCTCTCTCTCTTACAGAGAAGTATGTTTTTTGAATGATGATTTACTAATTTTCAAATATCAATATTAATGTAAACAGCAATAATATAAATTCTTTAAAGAAAATACTAAAGTGAATTAGCAAGTTTTAGTTTATAAATAAAAAGAATTATGTAAGAATGAAAGAAAATGCATTTTACCCCGCGTTTGTCTTTGAACTCCAGGTAGCCAAGCTGAGTTGGCTGGGGTCCAACAACTGTCATCAGGAGGGAGAGTGTTAGTTGCCATCTTTGGATCATGTAAATTCTCTCTCTCTCTCTCTTTTACTGAGATGAGAGAATTTCAATGGTACATGTGTATGTTTATTAATATTTTTGTATAATAATAATAGTAATGTAACTAATTTCATGTGTGATATATTTTAAAGAAATACAATAATCTATCCATTTCACTCTTCTAAATAAGGATAACCCTCTCTCTCTCTCTCTCTCTCTCTCTCTCTCTCTCTCTCTCTCTCTCCACACGAGATACTAGTATGTCCTAGTGGTAACTCTCGCTCTCTGTTTGGGCAAGAAGAGTCTCTCTCTCTCTCTCTCTCTCTCTCTCTCTCTCTCTCTCTCTCTCTCTCTCTCTCTCTCTCTCTCTCTCCACACAAGATACTAGTACGTATGTCCTAGTGGTAACTCTCACTCTCTGTTTGGGCTAGAAGTGTATGCATAAGTATATCTTTAAGGACATTACTACATTTTATGGTAAAATAGTAATATACAGTACTAGTTTACATATAATATGAAGTTTAATGAGATTAAACATTAACAATATCTCTCTCTCTCTCTCTCTCTCTCTCTCTCTCTCTCTCGTCTCTCCTCCTCTCTCCCTGCTCCTCATCTCTCTCTTCCTCTCACGTATGTTTATTTGGTTTTGTAGTGTAATACATGATTTACCTTATAACTAATTTTCCAAATATTAACAAGATTAATTAAAAATAGCAATTCCCAGTCTTTTTATCCACTTGGAGGAAGGTGGGCGGGGAGTAAATGACAGTTTGATATACGAATTGGGGAGGGGAGGGGAGGGGTAGAGGGAGAAAGGAGTCGAAGTCTAAGAGTTATTCTCTCTCTCTCTCTCTCTCTCTCTCTCTCTCTCTCTCTCTCTCTCTCTCTGTTATTTGCTGTAGGTATATATTTTTAATGGTAAAATGTTAAAGATGACTTTGAAATGATATTAATAATATAACCTCAAAGATTAATGCAGTAATAGGTTAGAAATTTTAGGTATATTTCAAGTAGGATGTTATTAAAGGTATACATTTGGTATCTGAACTTTCAAGATAGGCAGTTATAAGCATTTTTAGTGGTGGTTTTAACTATTCGCAGGATTTAACTATTCACGGGGGTGTCTGGTAAACATCCCCCTGAATACGGGGGAACACTGTATACAAATCGCGCTGTGAGCAAAACAGTTAAAGCTAATGAGTTAATAATTTTTCGTTGTACACTAAATTGCAATGATTTTGGTATATAACAAATTGTAATATTCAATCAATTACCTTCATTTTGCAACAAACAGGAAGTCTCTAGCACAATATTTTGATTTATGGTGAATTTTTGAAAACAGCTTTTTTTTTTACTTCCGCATGTTACGAATTCATGCATCATATTGTGATATTTTCTCTGTGTTGCAATCATATTGTGATAATATTTTCTCTGTGTTGCGAAAATATTATCACAATATGATGCATGAATTCGTAAGGTGCGGACGTAAAAAAAAAAAGCCGTTTTCAAAAATTCACCATAAATCTAAATATTGTGCTAGAGACTTCCCGTTTGTTGCAAAATGAAGGTAATTGATTGAATATTAGTAGATTAAGTGTTGTAGCTTACAATTGCAGTTTTCGACCATTTCGGTCGAGTTAAAGTTGACTGAAGGATGAATTTTTTCTATTTATCGTTATCTATGAAAATATTTCAAAACTGATAAAAGCTACAACCATGAGTTGTTTTTTGTTGTATTCTACATGAAATTGTGCACATTTTCATATATAAAACTTTATGTAACAGCTAATTTAAAATGGTGGAAACATTACGACAATTGGACGAAAAAATTTATGATTTTTTCGGAAGTTACCGCGTGGGCGTAAGGAAAAAGTTTATTTCATAAATTCACCATAAATCGAAATGTTGTGCTAGAGACTCCCAATTTGTTGCAAAATAAAGGTAAATGATTGAATATTACTAGAATATAATATTTTTAGCTTACGATTGCGTTCTTTTACCATTTCGGTCGAGTCAAAGTTAATCAAAGGTTGAAATTTTGGCACTTTTTGTTATTTATATGAAAATATTTCAAAACTGATAAAAGCTACAACCATGGGTTGTTTATTGTTGTATTCTACATGAAATGGCACAAATTTTCATATATAAAACTTTATGTAATGGCTCATTTAAAATGGTGCAAACATTACGACAATCAGACAAAAATTTATGATTTTTTTCGGAAGAGTTACTGTGCGGACGTAAGGAAAATATTTTTTTTTTTATAAATTCACCATAAATCAAAATATTGTGCTAGAGACCTCCAATTTGTTGCAAAATAAAGGTAAATGATTGAATATTACTATAATGAAAGAGTTTTGGCTTACAATTGTGTTTTTCGACCAATTCGGTCGAGTCAGATTTGACCGAAGGTTGATATTTTGGCACATCGTTATTTATATGAAAATATTTCAAAACTGACAAAAGCTACAACCTTGGGTTGTTTTTTGTTGTATTCTACATGAAATTGCGCACATTTCCATATATAAAACTTTATGTAACGGCTAATTTAAAATGGTGCAAACATAACGACAATCGGACGAAAAAAGTTATGATTTTTTCGGAAGAGTTACCGCGCGGATGTAAGAAAAAGTTTTTTTCATGAATTCACCATAAATCGAAATATTGTGCTAGAGACTTCCTAGAATATAAGAATTTTAGCTTACAATTGTGTTTTTCGACCATTTCGGTAGAGTCTAAGTTGACTGAAGGTTGAAATTTTGGCAGTTATCGTTATTTATATAAAAATATTTCAAAACTGATAAAAGCTACAACCATGGGTTGTTTTTAGTTGTAGTATTCTACATGAAATTGGGCAGATTTTCATATATAATACTCCTTGTAACGGCTAATATAAAATGGTGCAAAAATTATGTCAAAAGTGACAAAATAATTTCAGAGATGTGTCGCTGATGCTTTTTAGTGCGAGAAGAAAGAAATTTGTGCTTGCGCACCTGGGTAACGATTGTAAACAAAACAACGCCTTGATCCGTGAGCTCCCAGCATCCCCCAAGGTGCGTGATTCAAAAGTTTTCGCCTAGTAGGCCTATAACTATTTTTCCGCGTATTTTTAAAAATACTTTTTTTCGTCGACGTACCATACGTCGGTTTGGCACCCAACAGACAATTTTCGTAGGCGTTTAATATGTCCAATCGGCGTTAAAGGGTTAATAAACCATTACATGCATACTATGAAGTGAGGGCTCATATACTGTCTGGTACCAAAAACATACTTGAGGGCAAAAAATAAAAAACTACTCCCTACTTAGGGCAACCACCAACAGTTTATGCAATACAACCATTTAATTTCTTACATATTCCGTTATAGCCTGATTGACTTCTAATAAGACTGCTATATCAGTTATTTCTGAAAATACACTATTTGCAACAGCAGCACACTCACTCACTGGAAAATTTTTGGAAGGGTGGCAGTCACACAATTAACAAAGCATTATTAATGCTACAAAATTATAAACTATAATAAAATATTACAACACTTGATATGTATTTGAATTTGACTTGTCTCTTTAAAAAATTTAGTTAACAAATGTTTAAAACAAGTGATGATTAATTTACAAATGTGTAAAAAAGTGATGATTAATTTGCACTCAAGTTTTACAAATATGCAAAAAAAGTGATGATTCATTTACACTTACAAGTTGATATAGCTTGATTAGAAGATATGCATGCCATTGTTACAGTGTGGGCAGGAATCCTATCAGAAAATCCAGCTCCCAAAGCAGCTTCACGTGCAACATTTGATGTTTTCACTTCCTGAATTACTGTTCCCATAGAGATGTAATCAACTGAAGTTTTGTCCAATGAAAGGCGAGAAGCAAGACTTCTGTTTTAGATGAAAAAAAAAATTAATTAGTACAAAAACCATTAAAAAAATGCATACTCTTATGAAAATCAGATTAAGTTGAAAACTTGTCATAGATAAGGTTAGAATATCAAAATAATGAATGAAAAAAGCATAACAAACACATTAGCTGTCTACAGTGGTCCACCCGTATTTGCGGGGGATCCGTACCAGACCCCCCCTGGAATAGTTAGAACCCGCGAATGTTTGGAACCCCTAATAAAAATGCTAAAAACAGCCTATTTTGCTAGTTAAAACTCAAGAAAAACCACTAAAAATTTTCATACTTATTTTTTTTAATAGTTTTATCACAAAAAGTGCATTTTATGATGAAATTGATAAAAAAAAAACCCAGGAATTTGTGGATATTTCTCATAGAAAAAAACAGCAAATGCGCGAATTTTCCGCAAATAATGCGGGGAAAAGTTACAGAGAGAAATCCGCCAATGTGCGAGTCCGCGAATCCGGAGAACGTGAATACGGGGGGCCCACTTGTATATCATTCAGACTAAATGGGCGATGTAAAATTTTATTTTTTTTGGGGAAAAAAAAAAAAAAAAAAAACGAACCTTGCATTATGTTTATGTAGATCTTGGCAAATGTTTAAATTTCATTAAAACCCCCACTGGTAAGAGAACAAGCTAATAGCAGATACCGTTTTAACTCTAATAACAGTTAAAGCTAGGCATTAATGCTAAAAATACTGAATAATGGTAGATAAAATAGTCAAAGTTATGATGTTTTAGTAAATGTATAGTGCTGATGAAGTAGCATAGCTTTGGGAAACAGATGCATTTGAAAAAGTTACTGTATGCTGTGCTAAAGCTGAAGAAAGATCCATAGTAGGAAATATGGAAAGCACAGCTAGGTTATATAAAGTGACCAAGGTACAATAAAGTTCAAAACTCTATTGTACCTGATAGAGTTAGATGCACTAAGTGCTGGTTGAAAAAGTGAATAAAATGACCTCAACAGATGCCCTTAAAAATTACATTTTTAGAAAAATATTTAGCAATGTCTTATCATTATAAATAGTAATTGTTGAGAGACTATCAATGGTTCTCAGGAAGAATGACCTCGTCATTAAGTATGCCATGAATTACGATTATTTGTACATGGTTCTAGAAATTAACTAAATTTGCTAAAACCGTTAAATGTCCCTTTACTGTATTATGCTTTGAATGACAAAACTTTTTATCATCAGTGTGACAATCTTTTATGCCGTCGATTTTTTTTTTTTTTTTTTTTTTTTTTTTTTTTTTTTTTTTTTTGGTGATGTTGCTGTCTTTGTGTTTTTTCTCTATTTTTTAAACCTGGATAGTTGTGATTGAAGAGTCTGTGGTGTGCAGTGAATGTACAGGTAGTCCCTGGTTATCGGCAGGGGTTCCATTCTTGTCCAGGCCCCATACAGTGAAAATTGCCAATAAGTGAAGCATGAAAGTCTAAGGGAGTAAAACATACATATGGCGCCGATAAGTGTCTCAGCGCCATAAGTATGTTTTACTCCCTTAGACTTTCATGCTTTGTTTAATTAATGGCGATTTTCACTTTATGGCACGCCATGGCGGACGGGTGGCTTACCGCGCCGATAACCAAATGTAGCCCCATAAAAAACCTTATTTTTTAATGCAACCGATAACCGGGAAACACCTGTAGTTTGCTTTGCTCGAGTATAAAACTGCCTTCTGTGTCTTTAATTGTTTGAAAATAATGTATTGATGCTTTTTTGACTGTCAGTATTTATGTACTTGAATAAAGCCCTGTGGTAAGGGTGTAAGAATACTAACACTGTATGTTCTGCGGGTCATAAAAGGTGACTAAAAGGACAGCTGCTGCCTTGTAGTCTTACTTTTTAGTAAAAGGCTAGGCCCACTGCCAGTAACCGGAAACTGCTGCCTTGCAGTCTTACTTTTTAGTAAAAGGCTAGGCCTACTGCCAATAACTGTGGAAACTGCTGCCTTGCAGCTGGACTTTTTAGTCAAAGGCTAGGCCCTCTGCCAATAACTGTGGCTGATGACACAAGGGCAAGCAGTCGTAAAAACCCCTTTGCCAAACAATAAACCGTGCCTGATATTTTAAGAAATAATGGTGCAGCTAGGGTATACCCTGTAAGCGACGCACGTCAGAATCCCAATGCTGGAGTGATAAATGGGCGAGGAGTACTGCAGGGTTCAAAACTGCGGCCAAAGAAGTTAGAGAAAGAGTGGAAGATAAGAGTAGATACGTGGAACATAGGTACTCTAACAGGTAAACTGAGAAAAAGTAGATGTGATGGAGAGGAGGTGGATAGATTTCTTGTGTGTGCAGGAGACTAGGTGGAAAAGGAGTGGAACTAGATAGGAAATGGGTATAAGCTGTATTACAGTGGGTCATGAGAGGTAAGAAAAGGAGTTGGAATTATAGTACTAAGTAACAAATGGAAGGAAAAAGTGGTAGAAGTAAAGAGAGTAAAGGATACGCTTTTAAAGATTCCAATAACAAAAAGGGACAAGGTAGTAAATATATCAGCATACGCTCCTCAGATGGGTTACCAAGAGCAAGAGAAAGAATTAATCAGACAACAGTTTGAGGGTGCCATTGGAACAGTGAAAGAGTAGGAGAAACTAATAATAGGAGCTGATATGAATGGCAGAGTGGGAAAGGGAAGAGATGGGTATGAAGATGTACACGGAGGCCATGGGTTTGGAATAAGAAATGAAGATGAGGATTATTTATTGGAGGTGGCTCAGAGTTTTGAATTGGCATGGTTTCAGAAGTTAGATAAGTACTCCATTAACTTATGAAAGTTGTGGAGTGCAGAGCTAAATAGATTAGTACATCCTGTTCAGAGGAGCTGACAAAAGCAAAATGACAAACTGCAAATGATCTTGGGAAAAGTGAGTGTTAAACAGCACAGGTTGGTGGTGATGGATTTTAAAATAAAGGTAGGAAACCCAAGAAGAGAAAGAGAAGATCTAGAATTAAGATTTGGGACCTTAAAGGAAGAAAGGGGGAGCAATTTAGGAGGACTATGAGAGAATCGTCATAAGCCGGAACATTGTCAAAAACCCTAAGAAAACCTTACTTTTAATGCTTTGGGTGCATTGAAAACTATGTAAACTGCATTTTTATGGCATTTTTCATTAAAAAAACCTTCAAATATTGATTTTTGCATTTTTGGTGTCATATTTCATCTCCCAGATAAGCGTTGTAGGCGTCGTAACCCTGAAACATGCGTCATAACCCTGGAAGATGCGTCGTAACCCTGGAAATAATGTCTATTGACAAGCGTTGTAACCTCGGAACGTCGTAAGCCGACACCGTCATAACCCGGGGACTGCCTATAGTGGAAACTATCTGGGCAGACATAAGAGAAAGATGTATGGGGGAAGCAGAGGAACTGGTAGGAAGAACCAGCGGATATGGAGTGTGAAGAAGAGGAAAGTGGTGGTGGAATGGAGAGGTGCAAGAATCAATTAAAAGAAAATCAAAAACATTTAAGGACTGGAAAGTAAGGCATGCACAAGGTGCAGAAGAAAGTTACAGAGAAGAGGAAAGAGAGGCAAGGAGGGTAGGTATGGCTATGGGAAGGGTGGCAGAGCAGTCGAGTGAAAGACTAGGAACAAGAGAAGGAGAAAATTATATTATTATGATACAATAAAGTTTTGTACATACTTACCAGGCAGATAGTATATACTTAGCTATAGTCTCCGACAGAATTTCAAATTTCACAGCACACGCTACAGGCAGGTCAGGTGATCTGCCCTCCCGCCGCTGGGTGGCGGGACTAGGAACCATTCCCGTTTTCTAATCAGATTTTCTCTTTCACCTGTCTCCTGAGGGGAGGCTGGGCGGGCCATAATCGTATATATCTGCCGGGTGAGTATGTACAAAACTTTATTGTATCAAAAAAATATCATTTTTGTACATGCAACTTCCCCAGCAGATATATACTTAGCTGATTGGCACCCTTGTTGGAAGGTAAGAGACAGTTAAATAAATACATAAAAACTGGAAACAACATATGTTGTAGGTTATAAAAAAAAAAACCTTGGTTCTTAACTGATTGGGCAGAAGACTTCATGGATACTGTCTATGAGTCTGCATTGTCTCAAGAGTTTCAGCGAGGTAGAGACCTATGACTGAGAGCTCTCTGGATCTTGTCAATGGGGGCTTACCCTTACCCCATTCTATGCCACCTTTTTTGGATCTTGTCAATGGGGCTTACCCACTTACATGACAGAACCCATTTGGATCTTGTCAATGGGGCTTACCCACTTACATGACAGAACCTTTTTGGATCTTGTCAATGGGGGCTAACCCATTTACATGACAGAACCTATACCTCTGGCAATTTCAAGGAGCACAAATCCAATCCCGACCACCTGACCAATTCTAACCCGAGTTAGAACTAACCATTGAAAGGGGGTACAATCTAACCCTTCTTCCAAACAACCATAAAAAACATGATACCAACTTAAAATTAAGGATAGTTAAATTAAAAAGGATTAGTTTCAGCTCCCTGTCTCAGCACTGAATCCGCAGATACGTAAGGCCCCAAAGAGAAGCACTTATCTTGCGTCACTACAACGTCTCTCAAATAGTGGGAAGTAAACACTGAATTGCATCTCCAGAACGTAGATGCAACTATATCAAGTAGAGACATATTCTACTGAAAGGGGCCAGAGATGAAAGCAATGGCCCTCACTTCATGAGCTTTTACCCTTAGGAGCCTAAACTGCTTCTTCACATGCCAGATGTGCTTCCTTTATGACACTTCTCAAAAAGAAAGCCCGTGCGTTCTTTGAAATAGGTCTTCTGGGACCTCTGACTGAATGCCAGTGAGACTCTAGGCTGCCTTTCAGCTTCTTCTTCCTTCTAAATAGAATTTCAAGATCCTGACAGGGCATAGGGATCTCTCTAACTCTTTTCCCACTAAAGAACGAGAGCCCCTTTACCTCAAAACTTCTGGGCCAGGGTTTAGAGGGATTCTCATTCTTACTCAAAGTAAGAGTTTAAAGGAGCAGATCGCTGACCCCCCTTTGAAACCCCACTCTGCCGTCCAAAGCCTGCAACTCACTAACTCTTATCGCAGTAGCAAGAGCCATAAGGAACAGAGACTTCCTAGTAAGGTCTCTGAAAGAAGCCGCTTGAGGAGGTTCGAATCTAATGGACATCAGATACTCCAGGACCACATCCAAGTTCCAACTGGGAGGCCTAGAGGTCTTCTTCTTCATGGTTTCAAAAGATCTGAAAGGATCATGAAGGCCTTTATTCTCCGAGATATTCCGGTCCCTGTTTCTGAAAAACCGTGGTCAGCATGCTCCTATATCCTTTGATGTTGGCACAGCTAGGTTACAATCTTCCCTTAAAAAAGAGAAGGAAGTCACTGTCACAGAGG
This sequence comes from Macrobrachium nipponense, assembly GCF_015104395.2. Classification (NCBI taxonomy): domain Eukaryota; kingdom Metazoa; phylum Arthropoda; class Malacostraca; order Decapoda; family Palaemonidae; genus Macrobrachium; species Macrobrachium nipponense. Next base: position 87,822,694 of record NC_087200.1, on the reverse strand, counting down.
TATTGAATGAGGATACATTCTGCGTCTTGCACCATCTTCTAAACACTTCCCACTTCGACTGGAAGACTCGCAAGGTAGGCACCCTATGGGCTCTGGCGATAGCCCTAGAAGCCTTGAGCGAAAAGCCTCTCGCTCTGACAAGTCTTTCGATAGTCTGAAAGTAGTCAGGTTGAGAGCGGGGAGTTTTTGTGAAATCTGTCGAAGTGAGGTTGTTTGAGAAAATCTCTCTCGAGTGGAAGGGATCTGGGAAAAACTATCATTCATTCCACTACCTCTGTGAACCATTCTACCCACAGGTAGAGGGGGAGAAAGACTATAATTTGTTAGTCACCGATGTCGGACAGAGAATGGTGACGATTCTGTTAAGGCATGAGCCCCACAGGAGAAAGTCAAATGCCTTCAAGAGACCGAGGTTCCTGAAGGCAAAACCTTCTCATAGTAGTTGAATCTCAGTTAAGGAGAAACAACACTATATGCCGTAGAAGACGAAGGAGGACAGAGAAGCAACTTACTTCTTCACAGTCGAATCGTGAGAAAGATTCTCAAGATTCTGAACCCGTGCTTACCATGGACTGAAAAAGCTAACCTCTAAATCAATGCTGTCCGATGATAAGTCATTAGCTATGAAAGCAGATCGTTTTTCAGCAAAGAAAAACTCCGGGAAGTACTGCCTGCAGATCTGCTTTTCATGGGCTGAATATAGAAAGCAGAACTGTCAGTCCTGGGAACAGGCGATGTCTTCCGATACATCTATTAATTCGGGGTGAACAAAGAACTTGCACACCTAGGAATACGAGAAATTTTCTGCAGACAAACTCCGATGTCTTAAGAAAACATTCCTCATAACTTAGTGCGAAGCAGCGGTGGACTATTACAGACTTCCATACAGGGCGGTAAACAGAGAAAGAAAGAGTCCAATAATTATCTCTGTGAAAAAATACTAGCAATGTCGAAGGTGATGAAACCAAGCGACATAGCAGAAGATGGTTATTTATGCATGCAAGAATCCCCGTTAATCAGGGACCTAAGTCCGTGATTATTGGGCAGAGATACGGTTCGGCAGTACATCATTGCAGGAGAGAGAGAGAGACGTAACAGTCCGCGTATCGCTGAGGGTCAGCTGGTACTGAGCTGCTATGGCAAAGACAAGTCTCATACAACGTTAGCTCTCACCGCCTCTTCATCCTGAGTTGCCAACTATTCCATTCTACGAAGGAATGGGTTCTGCTAGAACCATCGAGCAGAAAAATACGCTCGGGCAATTATATTTAAGAGAAACGGATTTCGGTAAATACAAAAGCTGAGTTGGTGTTGTCGTGACAACACCATCAGTATCAAAAATCGAAACTGGAAACTCCTGAGAGGTTTGCAGTTCAAATAGGATACTCGTAGTCTCAGTCGGCATCGATAGAGCTAACTATATATATGCGTCTGCACCTCGGACAAATCAACTGCTTAACAGAACATGTCGTGAGGGTAATATACATAGTATATTAGCAGGTTTTAGTACAACGACTTCCATCCTACATTCTTTTCCCTACAAAGAGAGAGAGTAAGGATTGGAGATCCACCGTCTACGTTCTCTAGTCAAGATAAAGAAGGAGAGGTTTTTCCCGAAGGAAAAAACTTCAATGTGAACCGAGACCTGAAGGCGACACGACAGTTCAAGCTTCTTATCTTATTAGGCAGAAGACTTCATGAATGCTGTCCATGAGTCTGCTTTGCCTCAAGAGCCTCAGCGAGGTAGTGACCTACTATGACTGAGAGTTCTTGTGGATCTGTCAATGGGGGCTTATCCGCTTACGCGACAGAACCTTATTAGGATCTTTGTCAATGGGGACTAACCCACTTACATGACAAAGCCTTTTTTGGATCTTGTCAATGGGGGCTTACCCACACTTACATGACAGAACCTCCATGATCTCAGAACATATTTCAAAAATTCGAGCATTAGCGAGGTTCCATAACATCGTAAAAAACATCGGGAATTCTCGTTTTAGCTCACTGAGAACTATGGTTTCGCTTGAGTGTTAAGAGATTGTAAGAAACTCGAACACTGCGAATGCCAGAAATTCCTCAGAATCTAAAGCATTCGGCGAAACCCTACCGAATTCGTCAGACGATCAGCAGTGGAGGTCGTCTAGATTCCCGTAGAACTCGAGGGAGGGGCAGGATCCTTCCTCAATGACTGGGCTTACGCCAGGTTCCGAATAAGGGCGCCTACCAGGAAGTAAGGCAACTGCTGAGAAGAGCGCTTGGTAGGCGTACAAGAGCCTGCAAGGAGAGGAGAGCCTGATTGTAGAGGCAGGTTCTCACCCATGAGGAGAGGGGCTTCTGTCCGAGGAAGAGCGGTCGAAAGACGATGATCTTCGGTCTGGCGCCTCGCCTCTGGGAGTTTCTTCAAGGCTGGGAGGAGCCTCGCGCCTGTAAGAAGCCTCGCAGATGGAAGGAGCAGTGCTGCTGGCGTCTCGTGTCTGATCGGAACATCGAGGAAGGAAAACGCCTGTTTGTCAACTCGCGCCTGGCTGGCGCTTTGCGTCTGGCAAGCGGCTTGCGCCTGGATGGAGCCTCAAGCCTGGTTGGCGCTTCGTGGCAGGAGGCTCGCGCCTAGTTGCCGTTTAGCGGCTGGAAAGCGGCTCGCGATTCGCGCCTGTAGTGCCGTTCGCGCTTGGTTGGCTCACTTTTCGTAGGCGACTCGCACTTGGCTGGAGACTGGCGCTTGGTTGGCGACTCGCACCTCGCTTGAGCTTCGTACCTGCTGGCGCTTTCGTCCCCCCCCCGATTGGAAGGAGACGAGGGCTCGGTTGCTAAGTGTTCACGAGCCTCGTGTTTCCGAGGCGGCGAGCGAGAAGCGGGAGGATCAAAGGAACTCCTCTGAGAACGAGGAGCTGTGGAGAGGAGCTTGGAGCATGGAACGTCCAGGGGACGAGAGGATCTCTTAACTGGAAGAAAAGTGTCCTTCCTGTGAGGAGGATCCTTCGTAAGTACTCCTACCAGAGACGAGATATGCTCCTGCATGTTACGGAGAATCTTCGTCGTAGAATCTTCCCGCTCCTTGTCAGACGAAGGGGAAGGAGGTCTGGAGGACGAAGGGGACTCCCAGCCGAAAGCTGGCGAAAACAGGGCTCTCTGGCTCTCCTCCTATCCACAGGCGAACCTTCTGGGAAGCGTTCAGGGCTAGAATCCAAGGAGGGCGTTTTCCAACTCCTCTTCATAGGCCGCGACTGCTCGGCCGAGCTCCAGCCGCGCTTGGGCAAAGCGGAATCGGATGACAAGAAGCACTCTCTCAGGATGCCTTTGCAATGACGATCCCTGGCAGTCTGGGATGACACAGATCCTGCCGAAGGGACGCCTGACCGGTGGGGGTTCTCCCTAACCTTCCTGCGGCTGTCGACTTTCCTCCTCCACTGGGTCTGGGAGTTTGGAAGCGGTCTAGGCCTGGAAGCGCTACGGAGCCGGTCAGACGCCCCCCTCCACAACACTGGGGACACTGAAATCACTATCGGGACTTTACTGCGCTTACTTCAAAAGCTCGCATTTTAAGCTCCATCTTTTGAGGGCATCCTTCAAATCCGCTAATTCCATTTAGACGAATCTGCAGGTTCTGTATCCTGGAAAGGTGCTAAAGTCTCACTAACTGGCTCGTTAGAATGAGACCTACTCAAGCTTTTCTAATGAAACTTTAGCAATGAAGGTTGTCTAATGAATTACATCAAAACGAAAGTTTCCTAATAATGACTGACATTCAGTAAATGTATACAGTCATTATTACAGTAAATGTATACCAAAAATGTATACATCCACTGTAATACAGCAAATTTACTGTAATACAGCAAATTCACTGCATACAGCAAACGTATACAGTCATTATTACGAAAGTTTCGTAAAAATGACTGTCAATCAGTAAATGAAAACAGAACGATAATTGACTGATACAAAAGAGCTGTAGTTTCATGAAAAACAAAAATCAAATCTACAGTGTGAGGATCTACCGAACCGCTCGTTCGGTAGTCTAACGATATACATTCAATCACATAAACTAACGACAGTACTAGCGACTGATGCAAAAAAAATGTAAAAAAAATAAATAAATGAATAATAATGCGTATGCCAAGCCAAAGATCCAATACGTCACCAAAAGACGGCGGAAAGATCCACGGCAAGCGAAAAAAGAAATCCATCGGGAGGAACCAACAACAGGAATTGTCGGAACCGGCGACAGAGAAAATCTGATTAGAAAACGGGAATGGTTCCTAGTCCTGCCACCCAGCGGCAGGGCGGTAGATCACCTGACCTACCTGTAGCGTGTGCCGCGAAATTTGAATAACTGTCGGGAACGACAGTGTCTAAAGCTAAGTATATATCTGACAGGAAAGTTCATGAACAAAACCTTAAAATCTATGGCTAAAACAATAAATAAGGCTTTAATATACTTTGTAAAGAAAAGCTATACAGGTGAATCTCTTAAAGTCGGCATTCTATGGTCTGGGAACTCCACTGGTTGCCTTGATTCAGCAGGCATTAATTTGCTGCGGAGCCGAGCAGGTGGTGCCACGTTTGTACTTCAAGACAGCAAAAATTATGCATATCTTTTTTATTTTAGTGAGAATAATTCTTAATAATGAAAAGAAAATGTGCGAGGTCAAATATGTTTTTTATATCAACTTGGAAATAAATATATTTCTGTAAATATTCCACTTACCAGCCCAAGAAGAGCCGTTGTTAGGCTCAAAGGTCTGGATAAATTAATCCTTTATATATTAATAATCATAATAACAAATATTCCACTGAGAAGTCTCTACCAAGTCAATCCTTTTAATCAAAACAATGAGAAATGAGACATTTGGCATGCACAAATTCTTCACTCATAGTATGCTTGAAAGACTTACATGTAATACAGTTTAATAATTCTTTATACAACTGTGTATTTACATACATATTCGATATGCCACACATGAGACCAGATGATACTAGAGGTAAGACGTGCATGCGTAAATCTTTATCAAGGCTAGAAAATGCTTATCCCATTAGTGAATAGTTTAGTGTTCACTTTCCTCAACAGATGGCATTGTGCTTTGTTGACATTCTAACAGCAACATACAAATGCCCCGTGATTGCCGAAATTCATTCATTATTTTTTTCATCTCACTACCCTCTACGTTAAAAATAAATGATGAAGAAACTATAGCAATAATTATGAAATACAAATTTTAAAATATGAAAGTCACTGCTAACTGTGCAGATTGTGAGAAAGGTTTAGTACTGTACTGACTAGTATTGTACGTATTGATTTACTAGTAGGTTAACTCAGTAATGGTGGCTAAATGTTAAATAAAGTACACTATTTTACAGAAAATTATACATGATGAAGATAAAATATATGAGTAATAAAATAATAAAAAGTTTTGTCAGAACTTTGCCATGTAGTAGGCTATGTTGGAAACTAGTTCTGTGTATAATATATGACCGAAAATTAATGCGATTCGTCAAAATAAAAAGAATAACGCGTTTAACAACAAGTTCGTTTAACAAAGTGGTTGCTAGGACGGAACCCCATCGTTAAACGAGGAGTACCTGTATGTATGTATGTATGTATGTGTGTATGTATGTGTATGTGTATGTGTATGTGTATATATTATATATATATA
>NC_087200.1:87804546-87812046 GCF_015104395.2 Macrobrachium nipponense | reverse complement strand
ACGTAACTTGAATGTCTCTCAAATAATGTGATGCAAAGACTGAATTGCATCTCCAAAATGTCGATTCGACGAGAGTGTATAGACAAGTTCTTGTGGAATGCTAACGAGGTAGTGACGGCTCTTACCTCGTAAGCTTTTACTCTAAGGAGGTCCAGGTGTTCTTCTTTACATGCTAAATGGGCTTCTTTGATGAAGAACGCCTGAGCATTTTTAGAGATATGTCTTTTGGGATCTCTAACTGAGCACCATAAGCTTTCCCTACTACCTTTCAGTTTGTTCTTCCTCTCCAAGTAAAACTTAAGGCTTCCAACTGGACAAAGAACCCTTTCTTGTTCTGTTCCCGTTAGAGACGATAGTCCTTTAACCTCGAAGGTCCTAGGCCAAGGTTTTGAAGGGTTCTCGTTCTTCGCTAGAAAAAGAGGCTTGAAGGAACAGAAAGCGGAGTCGTTCCTGAAGCCAACATTATGTTCCAATGCTTGTAGTTAGCTTACCCTCTTGGCTGAGGCTAAAGTGACCAGGAATAACGACTTCCTAGTTAAATCTCTAAACGTAGCATTACGTGGAGGTTCAAATTTGGGGGTCATCAAGTACTTTAGGACCACATCTAGGTTCCAACTGGGTGCTCTAATGTTCTTAGTCTTCGACGTCTCGAAAGATCTAATCAAATCATGCAGATCTTTGTCTTCTGCGATGTTAAGGCCTCTATGTCTGAAGACTGAAGAAAGCATACTCTTATAGCCTTTAATCATGGAGACTGCTAGATTACCTTTCTCCTTCAAGTAAAGGAGGAAATCGGCTATACTGGAAGAGGATATTTTCTGGGCTCTGCTCCATCTGTGAAACACCTCCCACTTCGACTGGTAGACTCGAATAGTAGATGGCCTCCTTGCCCTTGCGATAGCTTTCGCAACTCCTCGAGAAAACCCTCTCGCTCTGACAAGTCCTTCGATAGTCTGAAGGAAGTCAGAGCGAGAGCGGGGGGGTTTTTATGATATCTGTCGAAGTGGGGTTGTTTGAGAAGATCGCTCCTGTTTGGGAGCGATCTCGGAAAGTCTACGATCCATCCCAGTACCTCTGTGTACCAGTTTTGCGCCGGCCAGAACGGGGCGATGAGGGTCAATTGGCTCCCTATGCTGCTGCAAATTTTCTCACCACTTCTGAGATTATCTTGAATGGTGGGAAGGCATATCCGTCTATTCCGGACCAATTGAGAAGGAGACCATCTACCGAAACCGCCCTTGGATCGGAGATCGGGGAGTAGTAATTTTCCAGCCTGTTGTTCCAATGTGTGGCGAACAGATCTATATTTGGTCTCCCCCAGAGGTTCCAAAGTCTGTTGCAGACCTCTGGATGTAAGGTCCACTCTGTAGGCAGCACTTGGTCCTTCCTGCTCAGGTCAGCCCTCACGTTCTTCTCTCCTTGTATACATCTTGTGAGGAGAGTGATCTTTCGCTCTTCTGCCCAAAGCAGTAATTCTCTTGCTTTTTCGTAAAGGGTGAACGAGTGAGTTCCTCCTTGCTTCTTGATGTAAGCTAAGGCCGTCGTGTTGTCCGAATTGATCTGCAGGACTGCGCCTGAGATCTGAGCCTCGAAGTGTATGAGTGACAGGTGAATCGCCGCCAATTCCTTTAAGTTGATGTGCCAGGACACCTGTTCTCCTCTCCGGTGCCTGACACTTCTCTCGTACCCAGAGTGGCTCCCAACCCCGATTCTGAGGCGTCGGAAAATAACACTAGCCGAGGGCTCGGCACATGCAGAGATACTCCTTCGTTGAGTCTGCAAGGATTTATCCACCAACGAAGGTCCTCCTTTATTTTCCTTGAAATCAGGAAGGAATCGGACAGATTTTGGGACTTCTGATCCCAATGTTCTTTGAGGTAGAATTGTAGAGGCCTTAGATGAAGCCTTCCTAGAGAAATGAACTGTTCCAACGAGGAAAGGGTCCCCAGAAGACTCAACCATTCCCTCGCAGAACATTGTTCTTTCTCTATGAAGGTTGCTACTTTCTCCAAGCAGCGGTTTTCTCTTTCCTCCAAGCAGCGGTTTTCTCTTTCCTGTGACGGAAACGCATGAAAACCCCCGAGAATCCATCCGAATCCCCAGATAAACGATGTTCTGCTGGGGAATCATCTGGGATTTCTCGAGGTTTATTAATAGTCCTAAGGATTGTGTAACTTCAAGGTCAAAATTAAGTCCTCCAGACAGCGGACTTGCGACTGGGCCCGTATCAGCCAATCGTCTAGATACAAGGATAATCGAACCCCTTCGAGATGAAGCCAGTGTGCCACATTCTTCATCAGAGCTGTAAATACCTGCGGGGCTGTTGAAAGTCCGAAGCAGAGGGCCCAAAACTGAAATATTCTCCCTTGAACCATAAATCTGAGGTATTTTCTGGAAGACGGGTGAATGGGCACATGGAAATAGGCATCCTGAAGGTCCAGGGATACCATCCAGTCCCCTGGACGAAGGGCTGCTAATACCGAGGATGTCGTTTCCATCGTGAACTTCCTCTTTGCTACGAACACGTTCAGGGCGCTCACGTCCAGCACCGGCCTCCAACCTCCTGAACTTTTCGGAACCAAAAAATGATATTGTTATGATACAAAGTTTTATACATACTTACCTGCAGATATATACTTAGCTTTAGACAGAAATTCAAATTTCGCGGCACACGCTACAGGTAGGTCAGGTGATCTACCGTCCTGCCGCTGGGTGGCAGGAATAGGAACCATTCCCGTTTTCTATCAGAATTTTTCTCTCTACCACCTGTCTCCTGCGGGGAGGCTGGGTGGGCCATTAATCGTATATATCTGCAGGTAAGTATGTATAAAACTTTATTGTATCATAACAATATCATTTTTATACATTCAACTTACCTGCCAGATATATACTTAGCTGATTGGCACCCTCGGTGGTGGGTAAGAGACAGCTAAATACTGAGTAGACAGGTAAACAACATACGTTGAAGGTAATAAATAAATAAAACCTTGGTTCCTATCTGTTTCGACGGAGGGTTGACTACCTAGCTATTGCTTAGGAGTCTACTCCGTCTCAAGAGCCTCAGCGAGGATGTGACCTATGGCTAAGAGTTCTTGTAGGTCTGTCAGTGGGGTCTTATCCACTTACACGACAGAACCTAATGGTCTTTGTCAATGGGGTCTTATCCACTTATATGACAATACACCTGATCCTAACACGAGGGTTAGTGCTTAATTTGAAAAGTTATATCCTCCAACTCCTTTCAAACAACCCCAAGAAAACACACTACGTTAAATAAAATTAACTCACTAGTTAAGGATCAGTGTCGGCTCCCTCTCCCAGGAACGTATCCGCGGACACGTATAAACCAAGAGAGAAGGATTTCTCTTAGGTTAACTTGACATCCTTTGTGTAATGGGAAGTAAACGCAGAGTTGCATCTCCCGTATTTTACAGCTAATATGTCCTTTATGACATATTGTTATGGAAAGAACAAGAATTCGCAAAAGCTCGCACTTCATGCGCTTCAATTCTCAGATGTTTGAAGGAATCATCAAGTCACTTATGAAGTGCTTTAGAGATCACACTTGTCTCAAAGAAGACTAAGGTGTTCTTTGACATGGATCTCTTCTGGATGAAGCCTGAAGCCTGTCTGGCGCCCCGCGCCTGGCTGGCTCCTCGCGCCTGTCTGGCGCTTCTAGCTCTTCTGGCGCATTGCGCCATGCTAGTTCTTATGGAGCTTTTGGCGCATTGCGCCAGGCTGGCGCTTCTGGCGCCCTGTGCTAGGCTAGCACTTATTTGGTGCCTTGCGCCTGGCTGGCTCCTCCCCACTTGCTGGAGCTTCAAGCTTGGTAGAGTCTTGAGGCTGCCTGGCGATGTCCATCTCGGACACTCTTATCCGTCTGATTTGTTCGCCTCTGGCGCAATTGCGCCAGGTTGGAGGCCCTCTCCTTCTCCGCATCAGACAATGACAGTGTTCCTTCGAACTGTCTGCCTCTGGCGTTTTCTCGCCTGTTTAGGCATTTTGCGCCTGGCTGGCGCTACTTTGTCCGAAAGTCCTGAACAACCACAATAGTTTATCAGGAGACTAGAGAAGGGTGGAAGAAATTCTTCCACTTTGAGCTTTTGGCCTCTAGCCAGGGGAGGTGATTGTAGTCAGCTCCATCCAGTAGACGATAGGATATCTAACAGTACGAGAGAGAAGAGTCTTCCTCCGAGGAGGATCCTTCATGAGTACTTCCGTTGCTAACAAGATCTCTTCTTAAATGTTGATGAAGTTTCTCGTTGCAGAATCTTCCCTCTCCTTGCCCGAAGGAAGGGAAGGAGCCTGGAAGTCGAAGGAGAGACTGAGCTGAAATTGGGCGGACCCCTGATTTCTTAGCTTTTATTATATCCCTCTGAATACCTTCTGGAAAGCATTTCGAGCGCTCATCGCACCCCAAAGACTCTGTAGGCAAACGTTTAAACCATCTCTTCTTCTGTAGATGAAAATGTAAGTACCCTGTCTGGACAACGAGAAAACTATCTGAAAGCGTCGAGTCAGGAATAGAGGGTTTTAGTTCTTTTGCCAGACATACTATGCGAGATTCCAATGCACAAAAAATTCACTTGTCTTCTTGGTAGTTTAGGGCCCAGAGAAACAAAGAATTCCTTCATAAAATTTCTTAAAGAAGTTTGATGAGGAGCAGTTCCATCTTGTCGGAACATGGAATCTGTGGCCACGAAAAGATCCCATTCGAAGTACATGATATCCTACTCTTGTCGTATTGAGGTATCGTATAAAGATCCGAAGATCTTAATCCTCTGCTATCTCTAATTCCCCTTGTAGAGACAGAGTATAGCCTTTTACTGCGTTCTTTGATAGCAGATATATACAGAGGTGATTCCTCCCTCTGAAAGGGAAGAAAAAACCGCTATGAGGTTCACAGAGGTATTGGGAGAGGCCAGTTTCCTCATTCCATCTACCACGATCTGCAGCAATTCTATTTCTTGGCTATGACTCATGTCATTTACCTTGAAAAATCCTCTCATTCATGTCCACTTCCGGTCAGTCTGCACGTACACAGACTCAGAGTGGAGAGGTTGTTAAGGTCCATTTATAATAGATACTTATAGAATATCCAGACTCTTGGAAAAGCCTTCCGAAACATGCTGTGAGAAGAACGTAACCTCCGTGAATCCAACCTCTCGAAGGCTAACATGGGGCGAAAAGAATCATCCTCTCTTCCTCTGACTCCATTAAATATCTTAAAATATCTGTTAAGAATTTATATATATATAGGGGACAAAAGACTAATGTTTATTCCCCTTTCAAACTGGATGGCGTATATTGCTACCTTTCTTGGTTTGAGAATAAGGAAGCATTCTAGAGGAAGCTTCTTCGTCTTCAACATTGCGAAGAGATGTATGAGGAAGACGTACCGCAAGTTTCCATAACTCTCTTTCCAACTAAGGGTAGACAGACGTAAATAGTTATTATCGAAAAGATTCTCACGGACGTGCAACCTTGTGCAGCGAACCTCTTAAGGATCGTTACGTTCCGTGTCTGTGTTCCAAACAGGTTCTCTCTTGTTAATGCAAACAGTGGCGAAAAAGAGATTCCCGATTCTCCTTGAGATATGAGAGAGCTGTGGAATTGGCCTAATTGATTTAAAAAATCCTTTCGTCCTTCCCTGGGATCGAACCCCCTTTCAACAGACGGGGAACGAAATCAGGAACGAATCGTGACTTTACTTAGCCTGCTGTCAGAGAGGCTACTGAACCCTTTGGTTAACAACTCGCTATATCGAGAAAATATCAAGTCCACTAAAATGCTTGCAATTCTTTTAGACTATGTGCCAGAACATCTGTACCTCTGTCATGGTACCCGGCGCCATCTTATATGTTATTTCCGTTTCTTGGTAGGAAAAAACTCTATAGTCGTAATACAGTCCATTCAGGGAAACAAACTTCTGCCACGAAGAAAACGGTTCCCATTAGACTCATCCATCTCCTCACTGAGCATGCTCCGTTCTCTAATAAGGCTATGCTTTCGTAGGCATGAAAGCATTATATAATATAGTGCTCTACCTCGGTAGAATAATCTATAATTCTGTTACATTGCGGTAAACAGCATTGAAAGGTTGTAAGAGATCTTTCTATTGAAAGCTTCTTAGCAAAAACTCAGACAATGTTATTCATGCTTGCCTACAAATCCCCTCAATTCGAGGCTAAGTCTGTGATTGTAAGGGAGAGAAACATACAGTCAGTCAATGCCGAAGGAGAGAGAGATGTAACCAACCGACCAAGACCGAGAACCAGATGGTACTGTATTGGCTTACACACAGACGAGACCGCAGTCTTCTCTCACTGTCTCAGTACATTCTTCCCGAGTTGCCAGTTATTCCATTCAATGAAGGAATATGGTAAAAAAATTCTCGAGCTTAAGGAAGTATCCAATAGTAATGCATATTTAAGCGAAACATCCTTCTTTAAATACAGAAGCCGAGTCGGTGTTGTCATAAGAAACTCTTTAAGTGTAATCCTTACCTAGGAAATCCCTGGAAGGACACAGGGAATTCAGTTGGCAACCATAGAGTAATTACGGTATGCGCATATGACTCGACCATACAGTATTCCCTATACAGAAAATTCTCTACTCCATTCTTTCCTTGCCGAGGCAAGGAGAGAATGGAAAATTTTACTATCTTCGTTCTTTTCATCAATAGAACGAACTAGTATTATCCAAAGGAGATCCCAAGTGAGAACGAGGATTGAGAGAATCTCTTAAGCTTTCTAATCTCTTGGACATAAGACTAAAAGGACATATTCTACGCGTCTAATACTTGGAAGAGCCTCTAATCAATGAATGAGAGCTCCTCCGAATCTTGTCCAAGAGAGCTATATGCTAAGTATTGAGATCTTTGTGAATGAGAACTAACCCATTAAGATACAAAGAGTATAGGGAATTTAATCCAGGCACTCGATAAGTCTTCATGATTTCCAAAGAAATCGCGGAAGGGACAGGATTCCAGTTCAGATCTAGGGTTTACGAAAGGAAAAATTGATGTTCCCTTCCGCTGTCATTCCTAACGCCGATGAGTAAGAATGAAGGAGAGAATCCACGTTGAGAGGAACTGCCTGTTACAGCAGTCTTCTGAATATTGGAGAAGGGCTTTCTCTCAGAATAATTAATCATCCTGACAAAAGCGACGGCCGTCCTGTGCGACATCTTGCCCCTTTGTAGGTCACTCACGTACTGAAGTAGAAGAGCCCCTATTCGGTGAAAGACTGGCGGAAAAAGACTCTCTCTGTTCCTTTGGAAGAGAACTAGAAGTCTTTTCTATTCTCTTGCACGATACAACAGATCTTTCCGATTTCTGAAGTCCCGAAAGGAAGATCGTTTCCGAGGAGAAGAACTGTTGGAAGGAGACCCCAGCCTGGAAGAATCCGCATGTTCTGGAACGTTCCGCTTTGGTGGAAAGTTCTTTGCGCTTGTAAAGTTTCTCTTGTGCGGAAGGTTCCGCGCGCCTGGAATGTTCCG
>NC_087200.1:87776053-87804046 GCF_015104395.2 Macrobrachium nipponense | reverse complement strand
GACCATTTCGGTCGAGTTAAAGTTGACTGAAGGATGAATTTTTTACTATTATCGTTATCTATGAAAATATTTCAAAACTGATAAAAGCTACAACCATGAGTTGTTTTTTTGTTGTATTCTACATGAAATTGTGCACATTTTCATATATAAAACTTTATGTAACAGCTAATTTTAAAATAAAATGGTGGAAACATTACGACAATTGGACGAAAAAAATTTATGATTTTTTCGGAAGTACCGCGTGGGCGTAAGGAAAAAGTTTATTTCATAAATTCACCATAATCGAAATGTTGTGCTAGAGACTCCCAATTTGTTTGCAAAATAAGGTAAATGATTGAATATTACTAGAATATAATATTTTTAGCTTACGATTGCGTTCTTTTACCATTTCGGTCGAGTCAAAGTTAATCAAAGGTTGAAATTTTGGCACTTTTTGTTATTTATATGAAAATATTTCAAAACTGATAAAAGCTACAACCATGGGTTGTTTATTGTTGTATTCTACATGAAATGGCACACATTTTCATATATAAAACTTTATGTAATGGCTCATTTAAAATGGTGCAAACATTACGACAATCAGACAAAAATTTATGATTTTTTTCGGAAGTTACTGTGCGGACGTAAGGAAAATATTTTTTTTTATAAATTCACCATAAATCAAAATATTGTGCTAGAGACCTCCAATTTGTTGCAAAATAAAGGTAAATGATTGAATATTACTATAATGAAAGAGTTTTGGCTTACAATTGTGTTTTTCGACCAATTCGGTCGCGTCAGATTTGACCGAAGGTTGATATTTTGGCACATCGTTATTTATATGAAAATATTTCAAAACTGACAAAAGCTACAACCTTGGGTTGTTTTGTGTTGTATTCTACATGAAATTGCGCACATTTCCATATATAAAACTTTATGTAACGGCTAATTTAAAATGGTGCAAACATAACGACAATCGGACGAAAAAAGTTAAGATTTTTTCGGAAGAGTTACCGCGCGGATGTAAGGAAAAGTTTTTTTCATGAATTCACCATAAATCGAAATATTGTGCTAGAGACTTCCTAGAATATAAGAATTTTAGCTTACAATTGTGTTTTTCGACCATTTCGGTAGAGTCAAAGTTGACTGAAGGTTGAAATTTTGGCAGTTATCGTTATTTATATAAAAATATTTCAAAACTGATAAAAGCTACAACCATTGGTTGTTTTTAGTTGTAGTATTCTACATGAAATTGGGCAGATTTTCATATATAATACTCCTTGTAACGGCTAATATAAAATGGTGCAAAAAATTATGTCAAAAGTGACACAAAATAATTTTCAGAGATGTGTCGCTGATGCTTTTTTTTTAGCTGCGAGAAGAAAGAAATTTGTGCTTGCGTACCTGGGTAACGATTGTAAACAAAACAACGCCTTGATCCGTGAGCTCCCAGCATCCCCCAAGGTGCGTGATTCAAAAGTTTTCGCCTAGTAGGCCTATAACTATTTTTCCGCGTATTTTTAAAAATACTTTTTTTCGTCGACGTACATACGTCGGTTTTGGCACCCGACAGACAATTTTCATAGGCGTTTAATATGTCCAATCGGCGTTTAAAGGGTAATAAACCATTACATGCATAACTATGAATGAATGAGGGGCTCATATAACTGTCTGGTACCAAAAACATACTTGAGGGGCAAAAAATAAAAAACTACTCCCTACTTAGGGGCAACCACCAACAGTTTATGCAATACAACCATTTAATTTCTTACATATTCCGTTATAGCCTGATTGACTTCTAATAAGACTGCTATATCAGTTATTTCTGAAAATACACTATTTGCAAACAGCAGCACACTCACTCACTGGAAAAATTTTTGGAAGGGTGGCAGTCACACAATTAACTAGCATTATTATGCTCATTATAAACTATAATAAAATAATTACAACACTTGATATGTATTTGATTTGACTTTGTCTCTTTAAAAAAATTTAGTTAACCAAATGTTTAAAACCCGTGATGATTAAATTTACAAATGTGTAAAAAAGTGGATGAATTAATTTGCACTCAAGTTTTTACAAATATGCAAAAAAAGTGATGATTCAATTTACACTTACAAGTTGATATAGCTTGATTAGAAGATATGCATGCCATTGTTTACAGTGTGGCAGGAATCCTATCAGAAAATCCAGCTCCCAAAGCAGCTTCACGTGCAACATTTGATGTTTTCACTTCCTGAATTACTGTTCCCATAGAGATGTAATCAACTGAAGTTTTGTCCAATGAAAGGCGAGAAGCAAGACTTCTGTTTTAGATGAAAAAAAAACAAAAAAAATAATTAGTACAAAAACCATTAAAAAAAATAAATGCATACTCTTATGAAAATCAGATTAAGTTGAAAACTTGTCATAGATAAGGTTAGAATATCAAAATAATGAATGAAAAAAGCATAACAAACACATTAGCTGTCTACAGTGGTCCACCCGTATTTGCGGGGATCCGTACCAGACCCCCCTGGAATAGTTGAGAACCCGCGAATGTTTGGAACCCCTAATAAAAATGCTAAAAACAGCCTATTTTGCTAGTTAAAACTCAAGAAAAACCACTAAAAATTTTCATACTTATTTTTTTTAATAGTTTTATCACAAAAAGTGCATTTTATGATGAAATTGATAAAAAAAAACCAGGAATTTGTGGATATTTCTCATAGAAAAAAACAGCAAATGCGCGAATTTTCCGCAAATAATGCGGGGAAAAGTTACAGAGAGAAATCCGCCAATGTGCGAGTCCGCGAATCCGGAGAACGTGAATACGGGGGGCCCACTTGTATATCATTCAGACTAAATGGGCGATGTAAAATTTTTTTTTTTTTTTTTTTTTTTTTTTTGGGGGGGGGGTTTTTTTTTTTTTTTTTTTTTTTTTGGGGGGGGGAAGACCTTGCATTATGTTTATGTAGATCTTGGCAAATGTTTAAATTTCATTAAAACCCCCCACTGGTAAGAGAACAAGCTAATAGCAGATACCGTTTTAACTCCTAATAACAGTTAAAGCTAGGCATTAATGCTAAAAATACTGAATAATGGTAGATAAAATAGTCAAAGTTATGATGTTTTAGTAAATGTATAGTGCTGATGAAGTAGCATAGCTTTGGGAAACAGATACATTTGAAAAAGTTACTGTATGCTGTGCTAAAGCTGAAGAAAGATCCATAGTAGGAAATATGGAAAGCACAGCTAGGTTATATAAAGTGACCAAGGTACAATAAAGTTCAAAACTCTATTGTACCTGATAGAGTTAGATGCACTAAGTGCTGGTTGAAAAAGTGAATAAAATGACCTCAACAGATGCCCTTAAAAATTACATTTTTAGAAAAATATTTAGCAATGTCTTATCATTATATATAGTAATTGTTGAGAGACTATCAATGGTTCTCAGGAAGAATGACCTCGTCATTAAGTATGCCATGAATTACGATTATTTGTACATGGTTCTAGAAATTAACTAAATTTGCTAAAAACCGTTAAATGTCCCTTTACTGCATTATGCTTTTGAATGACAAAACTTTTTATCATCAGTGTGACAATCTTTTATGCCGTCGATTTTTTTTTTTTTTTTTTTTTTTTTTTTTTTTTTTTTTTTTTTTTTGTGATGTTGCTGTCTTTGTGTTTTTTTCTCTAATTTTTAAAACGCCTGGATAGTTGTGATTGAAGAGTCTGTGGTGTGCAGTGAATGTACAGGTAGTGCCTGTTATCGGCAGGGGTTCCGTTCTTGTCCAGCCCCATACAGTGAAAATTGCCAATAAGTGAAGCATGAAAGTCTAAGGGAGTAAAACATACATATGGCGCCGATAAGTGTCTCAGCGCCATAAGTATGTTTTACTTCCCTTAGACTTTCATGCTTTGTTTAATTAATGGCGATTTTCACTTTATGGCACGCCATGGCGGACGGGTGGCTTACCGCGCCGATAACCAAATGTAGCCCCATAAAAAACCTTATTTTTTTTAATGATTTTTCAGAAACTGCCATTTTTTAAAACCCAAGCGCCAGAGCAAATGCAACCGATAACCGGGAACCACCTGTAGTTTGCTTTGCTCGAGTATTAAAACTGCCTTCTGTGGTCTTTAATTGTTTGAAATAATGTATTGATGCTTTTTTTGGACTGGTCAGTATTTATTGTACTTGAATAAAGAACTGTGGTAAGGGTGTAAGAATACTACCACTGTATGTTCTGCGGGTCATAAAAGGTGACTAAAAGGACAGCTGCTGCCTTGTAGTCTTACTTTTTAGTAAAAGGCTAGGCCCACTGCCAGTAACCGGAAACTGCTGCCTTGCAGTCTTACTTTTTAGTAAAAGGCTAGGCCTACTGCCAATAACTGTGGAAACTGCTGCCTTGCAGCTGGACTTTTTAGTCAAAGGCTAGGCCCTCTGCCAATAACTGTGGCTGATGACACAAGGGCAAGCAGTCGTAAAAACCCCTTTGCCAAACAATAAACCGTGCCTGATATTTTAAGAAATAATGGTGCAGCTAGGGTATACCCTGTAAGCGACGCACGTCAGAATCCCAATGCTGGAGTGATAAATGGGTGAGGAGTACTGCAGGGTTCAAAACTGCGGCCAAAGAAGTTAGAGAAAGAGTGGAAGATAAGAGTAGATACGTGGAACATAGGTACTCTAACAGGTAAACTGAGAAAAAGTAGATGTGATGGAGAGGAGGTAGATAGATTTCGTGTGTGTGCAGGAGACTAGGTGGAAAAGGAGTGGAACTAGATAGGAAATGGGTATAAGCTGTATTACAGTGGGTCATGAGAGGTAAGAAAAGGAGTTGGAATTATAGTACTAAGTAACAAATGGAAGGAAAAAGTGGTAGAAGTAAAGAGAGTAAAGGATACGCTTTTTAAAGATTCCAATAACAAAAAGGGTTTTTTTTTTTACAAGGTAGTAAATATATCAGCATACGCTCCTCAGATGGTTACCAAGAGCAAGAGAAAGATTAATCAGACAACAGTTTGAGGGTGCCATTGGAACAGTGAAAGAGTAGGAGAAACTAATAATAGGAGCTGATATGAATGGCAGAGTGGGAAAAGAGAAGAGATGGGTATGAAGATGTACACGGAGGCCATGGGTTTGGAATAAGAAATGAAGATGAGGATTATTTATTGGAGGTGGCTCAGAGTTTTGAATTGGCATGGTTTCAGAAGTTAGATAAGTACTCCATTAACTTATGAAAGTTGTGGAGTGCAGAGCTAAATAGATTAGGAGCTGACAAAAGCAAAATGACAAACTGCAAATGATCTTGGGAAAAGTGAGTGTTAAACAGCACAGGTTGGTGGTGATGGAGAAGATCTAGAATTAAGATTTGGGACCTTAAAGGAAGAAAGGGGGAGCAATTTAGGAGGACTATGAGAGAATCGTCATAAGCCAGAACATTGTCAAAAACCCTAAGAAAACCTTACTTTTAATGCTTTGGGTGCATTGAAAACTATGTAAACTGCATTTTTATGGCATTTTTCATTAAAAAAACCTTCCAATATTGATTTTTGCATTTTTGGTGTCATATTTCATCTCCCAGATAAGCGTTGTAGGCGTCGTAACCCTGAAACATGCGTCATAACCCTGGAAGATGCGTCGTAACCCTGGAAATAATGTCTATTGACAAGCGTTGTAACCTCGGAACGTCGTAAGTCGACACCGTCATAACCCGGGGACTGCACATAGTGGAAACTATCTGGGCAGACATGAGAGAAAGATGTATGGGGGAAGCAGAGGAACTGGTAGGAAGAACCAGCGGATATGGAGTGTGAAGAAGAGGAAAGTGGTGGTGGAATGGAGAGGTGCAAGAATCAATTAAAAGAAAATCAAAAACATATAAGGACTGGAAAGTAAGGCATGCACAAGGTGCAGAAGAAAGTTACAGAGAAGAGGAAAGAGAGGCAAGGAGGGTAGGTATGGCTATGGGAAGGGTGGCAGAGCAGTCGAGTGAAAGACTAGGAACAAGAGGAGAAAATTATATTATTATGATACAATAAAGTTTTGTACATACTTACCAGGCAGATAGTATATACTTAGCTATAGTCTCCGACAGAATTTCAAATTTCACAGCACACGCTACAGGCAGGTCAGGTGATCTGCCCTCCCGCCGCTGGGTGGCGGGACTAGGAACCATTCCCGTTTTCTAATCAGATTTTCTCTTTCACCTGTCTCCTGAGGGGAGGCTGGGCGGGCCATAATCGCATATATCTGCCGGGTGAGTATGTACAAAACTTTATTGTATAAAAAAAATATCATTTTTTGTACATGCAACTTCCCAAAGCAGATATATACTTAGCTGATTGGGCACCCCTTGTTTGGAAGGTAAGAGACAGTTAAATAAATACATAAAAACTGGAAACAACATATGTTGTAGGTTATAAAAAAAAAACCTTGGTTCTTAACTGATTGGGCAGAAGACTTCATGGATACTGTCTATGAGTCTGCATTGTCTCAAGAGTTTCAGCGAGGTAGAGACCTATGACTGAGAGCTCTTCTGGATCTTGTCAATGGGGGCTTAACCACTTCTATGCCAGAACCTTTTTTGGATCTTGTCAATGGGGCTTACCCACTTACATGACAGAACCCATTTGGATCTTGTCAATGGGGCTTACCCACTTACATGACAGAACCTTTTTGGATCTTGTCAATGGGGGCTAACCCATTTACATGACAGAACCTATACCTCTGGCAATTTCAAGGAGCACAAATCCAATCCCGACCACCTGACCAATTCTAACCCGAGTTAGAACTAACCATTGAAAGGGGGTACAATCTAACCTTCTTCCAAACAACCATAAAAAACATGATACCAACTTAAAATTAAGGAGAGTTAAATTAAAAAGGATTAGTTTCAGCTCCCTGTCTCAGCACTGAATCCGCAGATACGTAAGGCCCCAAAGAGAAGCACTTATCTTGCGTCACTACAACGTCTCTCAAATAGTGGGAAGTAAACACTGAATTGCATCTCCAGAACGTAGATGCAACTATATCAAGTAGAGACATATTCTACTGAAAGGCCAGAGATGAAGCAATGGCCCTCACTTCATGAGCTTTTACCCTTAGGAGCCTAAACTGCTTCTTCACATGCCAGATGTGCTTCCTTTATGACACTTCTCAAAAAAGAAAGCCCGTGCCATTTCTTTGAAATAGGTCTTCTGGGACCTCTGACTGAATGCAAGTGAGACTCTAGGCTGCCTTTCAGCTTCTTCTTCCTTCTAAATAGAATTTCAAGATCCTGACAGGGCATAGGGATCTCTCTAACTCTTTTCCCACTAAAGAACGAGAGCCCCTTTACCTCAAAACTTCTGGGCCAGGGTTTAGAGGGATTCTCATTCTTACTCAAAGTAAGAGTTTAAAGGAGCAGATCGCTGACCCCCCTTTGAACCCCACTCTGCCGTCCAAAGCCTGCAACTCACTAACTCTTATCGCAGTAGCAAGAGCCATAAGGAACAGAGACTTCCTAGTAAGGTCTCTGAAAGAAGCCGCTTGAGGAGGTTCGAATCTAATGGACATCAGATACTCCAGGACCACATCCAAGTTCCAACTGGGAGGCCTAGAGGTCTTCTTCATGGTTTCAAAAGATCTGAAAGGATCATGAAGGCCTTTATTCTCCGAGATATTCCGGTCCCTGTTTCTGAAAAACCGTGGTCAGCATGCTCCTATATCCTTTGATGTTGGCACAGCTAGGTTACAATCTTCCTTTAAAAAGAGAAAGAAGTCACTGTCACAGAGGTATTGAATGAGGATACATTCTGCGTCTTGCACCATCTTCTAAACACTTCCCACTTCGACTGGAAGACTCGCAAGGTAGGCACCCTACGGGCTCTGGCGATAGCCCTAGAAGCCTTGAGCGAAAAGCCTCTCGCTCTGACAAGTCTTTCGATAGTCTGAAAGTAGTCAGGTTGAGAGCGGGGAGTTTTTGTGAAATCTGTCGAAGTGAGGTTGTTTGAGCAAATCTCTCCCGAGTGGAAGGGATCTGGGAAAAACTATCATTCATTCCACTACCTCTGTGAACCATTCTACCCACAGGTAGAGGGGGAGAAAAGATGGGAAGATGAGCCAGCCACACTCTCATTCACTCATCCATTTTTGCAGTCACACCAGGACTCGATGCTGTTCAGCCTGCGAGGGTCTGGGTTAGCTACACAATGTGTTGAGCAGCCACCACGGGTCCCAAGGAAAAAGGATCCAAGGACCTGTGGGTAATATCTCGAAGGCAGGAGGAGGTGGATGTGGTCTGGTTGGACCAGACCCCTACCTTCATTACCTGCGCCACGGAGAAGTTCTTGCGGACAAAGTAGCATCTCCTTCGCATCGAAGGCGGTGTAGTCCGTAAGGGAGGGGATTGTGAAGGACTCGAACCGATCGTCATACCGAACTTCGCTACGAAGTTCGGTATGAAATTGAGCGTCACTGATCCCCATCCCCTAGATGCTTGACTTCGTAGGAAAAGTCATGCAGTTCCCTCAGAGGAAAAGAAGAGAATAGTCGCATGACCTATCCCTCTTCTCGACTTCGGTGATGTCCAGTACCCATACTGGTCTATCCGTCTGCAGCGAGGTGTCTCGCACTCTCCTATCGCCATGCAGCGAAGTTCTTCTCAGTAGTGGAAAGGACACCAACACTCCATGGTGGGTGTTGAAGGTATGGGTACAGGGACAAGCTATAAGGACGAAGTAATTATAGATCTGGAACAATCGAACTAAGTCCACACCGTAGTTCGTAACTGACTCGGGCGCTCTGACAGCTGCCGACTGACTGCGTTTGGTATCGAGGTAAGTTGTCCAAGCATCTGAGCAAGTCACGTGACCTTTGCCTTTGAAGGGTTATGCCAAGAGACCATACAAATCGTATATTTGTTTGTCACTGATGCCGGACGGCGAGGTGATGATTCTGTTGAGGTGAAAGTCAATTGCCTTCTAGAGACCGAGGTCCCTGATGGCAAGACATTCTCATAGTAGTTGAATCTCAGCTAAGGAGAAACAACACTATGTGCCGTTGAAGATGACGGTGGACAGAGAATGCAACCTACTTCTTCACAGCTGAATCGAGAGAAAGATTCTCAAGATTCTGAAGCCATGCTTACAAATGACTGAAAACGCTAACCGCTATTTCATTGCTGTCCGGTGAGAAGTCGTAGTTGCTATGAAATCGGGGCGTTTTTCAGGAATGAAAACCCAGGGAAGTACTGCCTGCAGAATTGCTTCTCATGGGCTGAACATTTGGAAGCAGAGTTGTCAGGCCGGGGAGTAGGCGATGTCTTCCGATACATCTGTTAATTCGGGGTGAACGATTGCACACCTACGAATAAGAGATATTTTTGAAGACAAACTCAGATGTCTGAAGAAAAACATTCCACATTATCGCAGTGCGATGCAGCGGGAGACTACTACAGACTTCTGTTACAGTGCGGTAAACAGAAAGATGAAAGAGTCCAAGAGATATCTCTGTTGAAAAATTCTCGCAATGTCGAAGGCAATGAAACCGAGCGTCACAGCATAGATGGTCATTCATGTATGCGAGAATCCCCGTTAATCAGAGACCTAAGTCCGTGATTGTTGGGCAGAGATACGGTTCGGCAGTCAATCATTGCAGGGGAGAGAGACGTAACCGACCGTGCATCTCGGAGAGCCAGCTGGTACTGAGCTGCTATTGCAGTGACAGCAGTCTCATACAACGTTAGCTCTCGCTGACTCGTCATCCTGAGTTGCCAGGTAATCCATTCCAAGAAGGAATGCGTTCGGCTAGAATCGAGCATAAAAATATGCTCAAGCAATTATATTTAAGCGAAACGGATTTCGGTAAATACAAAAGCTGAGTTGGTGTTGTCGTGACAATACCATAAGTATCTAAAATCGAAACTGGTAACTCCTGGGAGGTTGCAGGGAGCCCCGAGTTGCAGTTCAATTAGGATACTAGTCGTCTTGGTCACCATCCGTAGAGCTAATTACGGTATGCGCCTACACCCCGGATAATTCAACTGCTTAACAGAATCATGTCGCGAAGGTAATATATGTAGTATATTTGTAGGTTTCTGTACAACAACCTCCATCCTAAATTCTTTTCCCTACGAGGAATGAGAATAAGGATTGGAGATCGACCGCCTTCGTTCTCTAGTCAAGAGAGTGAAGAAGTCTTCCTGGATGTCTATTCCAGGATTGGTCGCCTTCTGTGAGATATTCTCTTTCAGCAGCAGTCTTCTTCCAAACGCTCGACTGTCAATGGGGGCTAACCCACTTACATGACAGAAGCTTTTTTGGATCTTGTCAATGGGGGCTTACCCACTTACATGACAGTACCTTTTTGGATCTTGTAAATGGGGGCTTACCCACTTACATGACAGAACCTTTTTGGATCTTGTCAATGGGGGCCAACCCACTTACATGACAGAACCTTTTCCAGGAATTCGAGCATTTGGCGAGGTTCCCGATTATCGTGGTAATAATTATCGGGGATTCTCGTCTAGCTCACTTTGGACCGTGGTTTCGCTTAAGTGTTAAGAGATTATAAAAAACTTGAACACTGCGAGTGCTAGAAATTCCGCAGAATTCTAAACACTCGGCAAAACCCCCCACTGAATTCGTCAGTAGTCCCCCACCCACCATGGAGCCAGCACCATTTTAGAGGAACAGTGTTATCCCATACAGGGCTGCCCTAGGGGTACCACCCAGATATACACCCCACCCTCAGTGCTTAAGGCGTCATGATGTCCGTCGAGATCAGACCCAGCACTAAGAGCGGGGTTTTTGAATCTAAAACTTTCCCCTCGCCTCGACCACGTTAGGTACTCGAGTTCTACGGATGAGGTGGCATGCAACCGTCCTCACCCTCCATCAAATCCATATGAACAAGTCCAAATCATGTCCAAAACCAATCCAAGTCATCAACATAAAACCGTGCCTTATAGAGGGAGGAAGCAGAAGGAAGAAAAGTTTTAGTAAAAGGAAAAAGGGCTGACTTATTTAGTTGGATCAACAGCTGGGCACCAAGGCCCAGCGAGAAAGTAGTTCCCACCAGGCATCAGGGCCCAGCTGCTGAACCCTAGCCCCCATCCTCGGCAAGGCTTCAGCATCTGGGGGGCCCGAAGTAATAGAGGCGTTTCTGTCCGAAGAAGGGCACCTACCAGGAGTAAGGCGCCTGCTTGAAGAAGAGCGCCTGCCAGGAGTAAGGCGCCTGCCATGAGATGAGTGCCTGTGCGGAGAGGCGTGTCTACAGGAGGAGAGCGCCTGCCAGGAGAATCGCGCCTGCTGGGAGTCGAGAGCCTGGCTGGAGAAGAGCGTCTGCTAAGAGAGGAGCGCCTGCGAGAAGAGCCGCGTCTATCAACTGCAGAGCGCTTGTGAGGAGAAAGGCATCTACCAGGAGTAGAGCGCCTGTCAGGAGAATCGCGCCTGCCAGGTGAGAGGCGCCTGCTGGGATAAGAGCACCTGGTAGGCGAAAAGCGCCTGCTAGGAGAGGAGCGCCTGTCAAGAGGCGCCAGCTTGCTAGAAGAGCGGCTAACTGGAGAAGAGCGCCTAACAGGGAAGAGGCGCCTGGAACTTCTCGGTGAAGGGCTCCTGTCCTGAGAGGCACGTCTCTTGCAAAGGGGGAGCTCAGACCTCTTAATCAGGAGTGCGATGTCCTTCTTGAAAGGAGGGTCCTTAACCAGAGTGCCCATCAACATAGAAAGTTGCTCCTGGAGGTCCACAAGGATCTGCTTAGTAGACTTCTACTGATCTCCTTCAGAAGGCGAGAGAGGCTTCGGAGAAGAATGAAGAGTCGTACGGGAAGCAGGGCTGTTATGGACTCTCCTGGCTCTCTTCCTGTCAAAAGGCGACTCCTCAGGGAAGCGCTCCGGGCTGGAGTCTAAAACACTGCTTGGAGCCTTCCAAGATCTCTTCAAAGGACGAGACTCCTCAGCCAAACTCCATCCGCGCCTTGGAGAAGCCGAAACGGAAGACGAAAAACACTTCCTAAGGATGCCTTTTCTGTGGCGATCCATGGCAGTCTGGGTCGAGACAACAGAGCCTGCCGAAGGGACGCCTGACCGGTGGGGATTCTCCACAACCTCCTTACGGTTTTCGACATTCCTCCTCCACTGGGCCTGGGAGTTTGGAAGAGATCTAGAACTGGGAGCGTTGCGGAGCCGATCAGACACCCCCTCCACTACACTGGGAACACTGCACAAAACACTTCCCACAGCACTCTTACCTTCCATTGCAAGCAACTGCAATTCCATCCTGCGAATCATGGCTTCATGCCAGTCATCTCGAATACGAATCCGCAGGTTCGAAGAAGCGAGAAGGGGCTGAAAATGGAGGAGAGGTTGCAACAACTACATTAGGGTTAAGTTCTAAAGCATCCTCAACTAGCTCGTTAGTACGAGACCTACTGGAGTTTCTAGACGAAGCTTTCCTAACCCTGTTCTTCTATAACTTCCTCAAAGAAGAAAAAAAAGAGACTTCTTCCTAATTCAAAATCTCACATTCAGTACAAGGATTATTAATAGAAAACTCAAGTCTACAGTGTGAGGATCTACCGAAGGGTCGGTAGTCTCACCTTTCACATTCATCGCACATATTCTAAATACAGTACTAGCATCAGACGCATTAGAGAATCAGAAAAAGCAAATCCAAATAAAAAGATAACGAAAGCGTATGCCAAGCCAACAATCCAATACGTCACCAAAAGACAGGCCAAAAGATCCACGGCAAGCGAAAAAACGAAATCCAATCAGGCGGAACCAACAACAGGTGTTGTTGGAACCGGCGACAGAGAAAATCTTATTAGAAAACGGGAATGGTTCCTAGTCCCGCCACCCAGCGGCGGGAGGGCAGATCACCTGACCTGCCTGTAGCGTGTGCCGCGAAATTTGAAATTCTGTCGGGGACATCGGAGACTATAGCTAAGTATAATCTGCCGGGGAAGTTGCATGTACAAAAAGGATATCTATAAGATTTCAAACTTGAGGAGGAAAAGACAGAGACAGGATGTAGGTAGATTGGGTGTCAACAAGGAAAGTGATGGAAATATATTGTATAGGGAGGAAGACATTAAGAAGAGATGGCTCGAGTATTTTGAACAACTGTTAAATACTGAAAATGAGAGGGAGGAGATGGGGGAAGCGGAGAGGGTGGAGGGACCAGTGAGGGAGATACAGGATACAAAAGTGAAGAGAGCATTAAGGAAAATGAAGAATGATAAATCACCATGTCAATCAGAGTTCCAAAATGACAAATTTGTAACTAATTTGTATTTTTCATAACTTACAAACCTGAGGTCTTAACATTAGGATAAATACTAAGCGCCAGCTGGAAACCGGTAAAGTTTAAAATAATTGTGTACGCAAGGGACTATTGGCATCTGTGGAGCTACCCACATACCCCTCCTTAACTCGTGACCCCGTTAGTTATTCTTCCAACCCAGGTTAGTTGATAGAGGGGTGGTTAGAGGTGGGCCTTTGTATGTTAAGACCTCAGGTTTGTAAGTTATGAAAAATACAAATTAGTTGCAAATTTGTCATTTGTTCGTATACGAAACAAACCTTCAGTCTTAACATTAGGATTGACTTACTCTTGGTGGAAGGTAAGTACTATTAACCAACTGGGAGTTTGCCACCTTTGCTCAGTTTTCTGAATACCAGAATTCTATGAAACCAGAATTCTACGAAACAACTGACCAGTATTTCCGAATCTAAGACATATATGAATATCATAGAGTCAGACTTCTGGGTTTTTACACAATGTCATAGTTCATTGCGTACAAGGAAGATAAGATCTGTTCCCTTAACAAACCAATCCATCCACTCATATAGGTTTGTTATCATTCCTCTCCCCCTTGCTAGAGAGAGGAATGCCCTGCTACTGATAGGTACCTTACTGATACTAACCCTAACATTATGGCTACTTGACTCACCTGTACCTTGTCCGTTCCAGCTTGTGATGGTACTCTCTTCTTACTGCCCTAAGTAAAGGAGGAGACAGAAATATGAAAAGGAAAGAGGCCAGTTAACTCCTCCATTTCATATTCATACCATCATCTTAGACAAGATACCAACTGACCTGCCAGGGGTACTGGATGAGTTACACCTTTAGTTGAGCAGCCACCAAAGGACCCAAGGAAATTGAGTCCAAGGACCTCTGGGCAACCTTATATATATATACAGGAAATTGAAAGTGGTTTTCATAACAAAAGAACCCACTCTCAAATTTCAATGAACAGACAGACACCTCCCTTAAAAATGCTCAATTTTGAGTTTCGATACAGTCACAGACCAAGCGTCACAATCATTTTAACAGATATGTTCTTAAATGCCAGAAGGCCCATATTCCTCTGATGACCTTCTTTTCTGTAAAACCTGATTGGTACAAATTGACAAACAAGGAGTAGGCTTGACCAATCGCCTCTGTTTAGCCTGTTCCTTAATGTCGACCACCTTAATGTTCTAGGTGATGTAGTTCTTTCGATAACCACAGAGTACTTTGACAAGTCAAAGCCAGCCCTGCTGAAGGTCCCTCACACATACTCACACAGTACTGAGCATGACAGAAATGTATCTGTCATCATGACTTGTGCTGCATTGACTGGGGCCAATTGGAACTGATATACCAGACTACTTTTCAGTCTACGTCAAAACCCTGGTTACTGAGTACTCCCACTCTACCAATGTAAGAGGAAGACCCCCCATCCGGGGTCAGTTTCCTGTAACGTGACTGATGCATGTGCCTGGTGGTAGTCCATTAAGGCTACTCTGATACAGAGTATGTTTTCACTTATCAGATCGGAGTTCTTATGTGGCCCATGCAGTTCACTGCTCCTGATTCATCTGAAGATTAGTCAGTGTGAAGCGATATTCACATGCCCAATCACCAGTCCAATGTATATCACCATGCATGTAAACATGTAATTACAAAGATTTTTCCCTCTGTTCTGACAACCTCTCCACCAGAACATTATCTACTGACCGAATGCCTTTAATGGACAGAAACGTCCACTATACAGGCAGTCAAGGCCAAAGAGTCATTCTGTATATGTGAGCTAACGACCTTTTGAGTCGTGTTACGTCCGAGGTGGCACTCTAGACCCAAAATCTGAGAACTATTAGTTCGAAAGGGGATACTGGTCAACCTCCAGACCTTGAGATATTAACTCTACCTATCAGTGGTGCCTCTTCCCCATATGAACCTGGTAGCAATAATTGTGCTATGATAAACTTTTATCAGTCACTCATCCTGGGTCCTCCTTAATTACTGTAACCCATCCTTCCGTCCGGGACACGGCGGAACAGGTAGAACCTAGAGTTTGCGTAACCTCCATGTTGTTCCCAGTATCGCAAATGGAATCCTCAGGCTCCTCGAAGGGTGAAACCCCTGAGACAGCTATTACATGATTTTTCCATTATACGAGTTCCTCTCTGGACAAGTGGTTTATGCACTCATCTGCCAAACCGGTGGTCCGAGGTCCTACTCCCCATCTCAGCCAATGCAGAATCAGAGAACTTATTTCTGGTGATAGGAATTAATTTATCAATATAGTGTGGTTCGGATCCCACAATAAGCTGCAGGTCCCGTTGCTAGGTGACCAATTGGTTCCTAGCCACGTAAAAAATATCCAATCCTTCAGGCCAGCCCTCAGCCCTAGGAGGGCTATTAAACAGGACAGTGTTTTTGTAAAAACTAAGATCCCAACCACGAAACACCTTATGCGGTGCCCTGTTACAATATACAGGCATATGTTCAATATGCTACCCTCCAAAGGGAAACCATATATTGCCAGAAACCATCATGGTGCTATTCTCAAGTAACCTAGCCCAGAATTGTACCCAACGTAACTTCACCCTAACTCACTCTTGAAGAATGGGAAACTCCCCACTTTCCCCTTCCAGGTATGATGAGGTACTAATGCCTTGCTCTAGCCAACTGAAGCTCGAACCCTCTATGTTAGGTTCATGACTTCAATATAAAAACTAGACCAGTATGGAAGAGACCCATTTGCAGATTCCAGGTTAACCTAGCTAACTACCACTTGGACTAGTCTAAGTAGGTATAGTCTATTAAGAATTGACTAACTTATTTTAAGTTGGCAAGACCAGGTTGACCCTGGCTTGGTTAGGTTAGGCTATGTTAACCCTTCCAGTTAAGCTAGGACCCTGGTTTTGCTTAGGTTAGGCTATGTTAACTCTTCCAATTAGGCTAGGACCCCGGTTTGGTTAGGTTAGGCTATGTTAACACTTAAAATTAGGCTAGGCTAACTCCTCCATTACTTAGGGTAGGTTAAGTCCATCCGAGATGTACACTTAACTAGGCTAGGCTAGTATAGACTAGCTTAATCTAGAAACTAAATGACTTAGGTTAGGGTAAAGCCGTTCAAGAAAGTTTGGGCTATCAATGGGGTGGTAAAAGTGTTTCGAATGGGTAGCCTAGGCACTAGTCTAAGCTTGGCTACACTTATAACCTTATCAATTCGCCCAACCTAAGATAGTATGGACATGTTCAAGCAACCAGATCATGTTAAGTCATCAACCCACTGTTAGGTTAAGTTGACATGTATGTCGGAATCACCTAACCTATGAGTTAGGCTAAGCGGACCCAGCTAAGCTAAGAATTGTACCACTCAGACTAATCTAAGATAGTAAATGCAGGTTCGAAAGCCAAACCACAAACATTAGTTGGTCCAAGCCAGCACATGCATACCCAAACCAGTTAGTTCGGACAGTCTAAGCTAGGAACTACTACTCAGATTAACTAAGATAGTAGCAGTAGACTCGAACTGGCTGGAATAGGCTACGAATATAACCACTTGTTAGGCTAAAAGGTATGACCTAATTATCTTGGCTATAGCATCTTAGGTTACAAGTGCTCCACTTTAGGCTTGGCTACCTTAAGTGCCAAAAGAAAGATATTCACCTCTTTCTTTCAATTTAAGTTCCCATTCGATTTCATTAACCTGTTAAGCGTCATCCACGTAATAATACGTTTACCGCGATCTACTCGGTAGCGCCTTCAATGGGATATTACGTTCAAGACTTTAACTGTGCTTGTCAAGCCGTCAGCCCCGTAATAATACGTTTACTCGTATAGAAACTGTAGGAACATCATTTGGTAACACTCTCAGCACACGGGAAACTTATTTCCAGCCTGGCAACTCTTTCCTGGTGGTCGCTTATGCTAGAAAACTGCCTGTCCCTGTTGGTTTTCTTTTAATACGCTTCGGGCGTTTATCGAGACAAATTGGATTTCGCATCTTTCACAATGATTGTCCCAAAGAGGAGGCATATTTTTTCAGGTGAGATCAATTAAATACTAGATGAGGAGTCTGATATTGATAACCTATTTGATGATGAGAGCTCTAGTTCTGAATCCTCCAGTGATGATACAAACTTTTCTTCCAATAGCGGGAGTGAAGATGCCTTTTCTTTGCCGAGTGACTGGACTCCGAGAGAGAGAGAGAGAGAGAGAGAGAGAGAGAGAGAGAGAGAGAGAGAGAGAGAGAGAGAGAGAGAGAGAGAGAGAGAATTTCCTACACTTAATTACAGTATAAATAATAAGCATAAAAATCAATATTAACTTTGAAAAACTATCATCAGTGCTATGATCGCTGATTACAAAAAAAGCGTGACGGTACGTTAGCAGCGAGCTCATCCGGGGCGGACGCTTTACAGGTTAAGAAGAATGGTTCTACAGTACTTTCGAAGGAACCAAGCTTTTGATTAACTTTAACTACTTGTGTAAGAGTTAAAGCGTTTGGTCAATATTCTTATAGGAAGAAAGCAGCTTATACCAACAAGTATATAAAACATGGGAATTCTCCTTATCTGTAAAGTAAAGGTTTGAAGTTTTCTGGAGTCAACCCAAAGTGTGCTACTTCCCACCATTCAGGCTGCATATCCTTCCATCAATCCGTAGAATGGACTCTACATGACTAGAACAAGGTAATTCATACACTCTCGTATCCTTTTTCAAACCAAACACCATGTCAACCACCTCCTCATACGAAGCCAGAAACTCTTGGTTCAGCCACAGGAGACGTTAACTCTCTTCTACCCTCTGACAAACGTCCGGGTGCGTCATGGCCGTCCGACCATACGGCTGCAGCATCTTTGATCTTTAATGACCACTGATGGCTCGATCTCGAATAGTCAGTAGGATCTGAGAAAGTATCTATTTGCATACGTCATGGCCTTCCGACCATACGGCCACGGCACCTTTGATCTTTAATGGCCACTGATGGCTCAATGGCTCAATCCCGAATAGTCAGTAGGATTTGAGAAGGTATCTATTTGCAAGCGTCATGGTCGTCCAACCATACAGCCTCGGCATCTTTGATCTTTAATGGCCACTGATGGCTCGATCTTGAAAATATTATAGTCAGTAGATCTTGAGAAGGTATCTGTTTTCAATCCTATATACAAATATGAGAGCAATTTTACCATATTTTATTACTCTGACATCTAGAGTCCATGGAAAATGTTTGTAAAAGAATCGGCGTATGTATCAAGTTAAGCAACGGCATTGTAGTCACCACTGGCCGCTAGCCCAGCGACAGTCGACACTTTCGCTCATTTGGACTCTTGTAAACGGCTTCGTCCGATTGCTCTGAGCTTACCAACCACTGACTTCTTGATTTTCTTGCTGATTGGGCTGTGACAGTCCTGGTTCGAAGATGAAGAATAATTTACTCTTCTCCTCTTGTCCCGAGGATCAGTCACGAAATCCCGTACCCTCCAACGCTTGACATTCAGTGATGCCATCAAACATTCAGTGATGCCATCAAACTTAGTTATGACACTATCTAGAGAAGAAGACGAAGAAGACGACGAATCACGCCTTTTCTTTTTGTCTTACTTAGCCATTTTCACCTCTAGATCCTGTTTATTCTTCATTACTGTGTGTACCAATGAGTCAGAAAGCGTATTAGGTTCCGGAGGCAGCGCAGTAAATCGAGAATCAGTAGGCTGTGACGTCATGACTACCACCATTCGCAAGCGGTCTTGGCTGACGTCAACACGCTTGATGGAAGCGTGAGGTGTTTATGGTACTCTTGCAGCCAAGATCAAGAGACACAACCTTCTGTGGCAATTCTACTTTCCAAGGATGTGACAGTCCTGGCTCGAAGATGAAGAAGAAATTATTCTTCTCCTCTTGGCACGAGGATCAGTCACGAAGTCCCTGATTCTAGCCTTTTCCAACTCTTCACAGCAGCCACACTAGACTAACTTTCCATCATTCACTTGTTCGACAATTACAACTACTTTTTGTGCTTTCATATAATAGGGACGTAACAATCCTGGCTCGAAGATGGAGAAGAAACTTCTCCTCTTGGCTCTAAGATCAGCTACAAAGTCCCTCTTTTTCAAGGATTGGCAGGAGAATGCACTGATATCAAAGCCAGTCACCTAAGCTTGATGCCTAAGTGGAAGGATACAGAGGAAAGACTTGTGTCTTTTCCATTATGTGACTTATATCTCCTAATGCTTGTAATTTCTCTCAAAAACAATGTGCATTAAAAACCTCCAATCCTAAAGCATAGTTGTACAGTACTCTTGTACCCCGAAAGGAAAATGGAAGCATGTCTTAGTGTAGGCCGTAGCTGTGAAGTGACGTCATGGCAGTCGCCATGTTTATGACGTCACTGAGCAACTCAATGCGAAGCAAGTACCTACCAGAAGTGCAAGGCTGTTGATGTTATTCCCGTATCATAGCAACCTGACATTAAAGGCTGCCTTGTTGCCCTATCTGCTTCTTTACAGATGACGACGCATCCGACCGCCCTTCAGTGCATGCCAGGATAAAAGGGACATCCATCACGTGGGATCCTGGGTGGCAACACGACGTTAAACATCAAACCAACTGCCTTTCTTGGGTTGGTTCTCCTGATAAGCCTAACGCCGACCGTACTCCTGCATCCTCTCTACCCACGTATCTGGAACGAAAACAAGATGGCGATGCACACCTCTCCCAGCAGGGAAAGGAGCACAATTAGTCATAATTACTTCCCAAAGCACATCCAGATACATCAAAACTTTGGATTACAGGCAATCCATATGAATATGCGATATTCCAAAGCACAGGCAACGAATTAACCGTACCTTAAGAGTTTCTTCACCTACGACTTACTACACGATGAGTACTTAGACGTCGAAACCGTCAAATAAAATAACAGGGCGTTTATCTGCTGCTTGTGATATCCAGGAAGTCTCGCAGCATGAGAAGGCTTCAGGTTCATATACCTGGGAATTCCAAACAACAAATTGAAAACAACAGGGGGCAAACTAAACTGGCTTTAAAAGGACGGAGCAAAGCACGTCCTCACTTAAAGGCGGTAAGAAAATAACTAACAGGGTCACGAGTTAAGGAGGGGTATGTGGGTGGCTCCACATGTCTCGTGACCAAGCACAGATGCCAATAGTCCCTTGCGTACACAATTATTTTAAACTTTACCGGTTTCCAGCTGGCACCGAGTATTTATCCTAATGTTAAGGGGGGCGTCCGCCTATATAGAAATAATGCTCCGATTTTTATGAAATTATTATGTTATCTATATATATATATATATATATATTATAGTATATATATATATAATATATATATATATATATATATATATATATCTATATATATATATAGATATATTATATATATATATATATATATATATAAGGTGATATTATATATATTTTATATATATAATTAATATTATTTTGTTCCAAAAAAAAATTCACAGTGATTGAATGAATGATTATTTTGGTTTTTATTGAAAAAAATAAGAAAAAATCAAAAAAATTAAAAATGTAACTTTCCTTCATTTTTAGAGCCATTGCAATGCGGCTTTATACACGAAAGTATATCATAGTAGAAAAAAAATGTTGGGGTAACAGTTTTTCCATTTTTTGCTTTTTTTGGATGGGGGGGCGAGGGGGAATTTTCCCCCCAAAATTTTGTTGATTTGGTTATCATGAGTTCCTCGTCAAGCTAAGAAAAAAATCTAGCCCCAACAAAATATTTGCCTTTCTTTCCTCTTTCCAATGGTATATTTAACTTTAAAATTGGCCTACAAATAAAAAAAATAGCGTTTGAAGTGCAAAAAAGTGAAAACTGAGAAAAATGTCCGTAAAGGTCAAGAAGTGTTTTTTTTTGGCACTCGTGGAAAAAAACTGATCTATGAGCAAAACCATGATACAAACAAATGTTAAATACTCACTAGCGCTTAGTTCAGAATGCCTTTCCTTCTTTCTAATAGTTCTTAGTGTTTTTTTTGCTTGGTTTCCGGCACCAAGTCCCCCCCCCTAAAAAGGGGTATTATTTGCTCAAGGTGAGGCTATGATCAAGTACCACCTGACTCTTTGTTGCTTGGTTTGAAACCAAGCAAGTAATAATTTGTCATCATATACTCCCGTTTCATCGTCCTTTATTACTTTCATTAACTGAGAGCGTAACTGTGAAGGTGGAAAAACCTCAGATGACTGCGCACCAGACGACTTAGAGGCAATGAGGGCGGGGCTCTCAGCAGCCAAAAAAGAGCCTCGTGTTGTTGTTGGTGGTGGTGATGATGGTGGACAGCGCTGGATACATCAGCCAACAATGATGGTGGCAATGCGACACTGCCACTTCAACAACAACAAAAACAGTCCACCTTCCACCCTATGTCTCTTTTAACAAAATTTGCTTAACGGGCCATAGTTGCACGATTCCGTTTTGACATATTGTCTCACTTTCACTTTAGTACACAAATGTATATAAATTGTATTTAGAGTTACTTAATGAAAGAAAACAAGAAAAAAAAAACACGGTAAATAGCGAAAAAATGCTCGGAGTAAAGAGCAGCATACCTTCCCTTATGCAACTCTGGGGCACACTGACTCCGGCTCCCTGCTGGGCATGCTACGGTGCTACCCACTCATAACACCATTCACCAACGAATCAGCCATTGTTGGTGCCAGATGTAAGAGATTAGGCGAAATAAAAATCAAAATAATTAATAAATTGGGCAGATAAAGGACAAAATGACAATAGTCATTAGGAGCCAAACGTCAGCCCTACGTCACAGTGTGAAGGGGGCGGGGCCAAAACCCCATTAATTTTAATATTTCGAAAAAATGCTTTTGCCACGTGATAACAGAGGTGTTGCTCATGTCTTACGGCCATTTAACCAGATTTTGAAAATTTCAAAAATATTCATCAAAAATCAAAGAGGAAGCCCCCCTTAAGACCGAAGGTTTGTTTCATATATGAACAATTGAAATGCTAAAATTACTTGGTACAGAGGGGGAGAAATGGATGGTGTATTTATTAAAAGCTCTAGGTGAAGCGGACCACGGGACTGGGAGGAGAGTCTAATGGTATATATATACAAGCAGAAAGGAGATGTCATGGATTGTGATAACAACAGGGAATAAACAGAGCATGGGTTGAAAGTTTTAGAGAGAGTGTACTGGATGAGAGATTAGAGAGATTGTAAAGTTTGGGAAACAGCAGTATGGATTCTAGAGAGGAAGAGGGACGGTGGATGCCATCTTCATAGTAAGACAGCTACAGGGAAACAAGGTAAGTATGTACAAAACTTTATTGTATCATAATATCATTTTTGTACATGAACTTTCCTGTCAGATATATACTTAGCTGATTGGCACCCTTGGTGGTGGGTAAGAGACAGCTAACTACTGAAATAGACAAGAAAACAACATACGTTGTAGGTAAACATAAAAAACCTTGGTTCCTACCTGGTTAGGCAGAAGACTTCATGGCTACTGCCTAGGAGTCTGCTTTGCCTCAAGAGACTCAGCGAGGTAGTGACCTTATGCTAAGAGTTCTTGTGGATCTGTCAATGGGGTCTTACCCGCTTACTCGACAGAATCCTGAGGATCTTTGTCAATGGGTGCTAATCCACTTATATGACAAAACACCTTGCCTAATGGCATAATCAAGGAGCACAACACCGATCCCGACCACCTGATCCTAACACCCGGGTTAGCAATAAGATTGAAAGAAGTTACCATGAAAATTCTTTCAAACCACCCTAAAAAACCGCACACCAAATTCTAAAAATTAATTAAGGATCGGCATCAGCTCCCTGTCCCAGCACCGAATCCGCAGATACGTATGAACCCAGCGAGAAGCATTTCTCGTAAGTCACTCTTACATCCTACAGGTAGTGGGATGCAAAGACAGAGTTGCATCTCCAGTCCGTGGCAGCACTTAGAACGTCCTTCATAGACAAAATCCTATGAAAAGATAAAGAAGTCGCAATGGCTTGCACCTCATGCGCTTTTACTCTAAGCTGCTTGAAGGAGTCGTCATCTCACAACCCATGTGTTTAAGAGATGACACTTCTCACAAGAAGGCCAGGCGTTTAAAGACATGGGTCTTCTTGGGTCCCTCACTGCACACCAAAGACTCTCTAGGCTACCCTTAATCTGTTTCTTCCTTTGAAGATAGAACTTAAGGGCCCTGACTGGGCAGAGAGACCTCTCAATCTCCATCCCTACCAAGGGGGAGAGTCCCTTAACCTCAAAGCTTCTAGGCCAGGGTTTGAGGGGTTTTTGTTCTTTGCCAGGAATCATGGCTAAAAAGAACATATTGCCGAGTCTCCTTTAAATCCGACACACGAGTGCAAGGCATGAAGTTCACTTGTCCTCTTAGCAGTTGCGAGGGCCAAGAGAAAAATACCTTCCCTCGTCAGGTCTCTAAAAGAAGCCTGATGGGGAGGCTCGAACTTGTTGGATGTGAGGAATTTGAGAACCACGTCCAGATTCCAACTAGGTGAAAGTGAGGACTTCTCTTGGAGGTCTCTCAAGGGACAGGATGAGATCATGCAAGATCCTGTCCTCCGCTATCTTTAGACCTCTGACTCTAAAGACAGCGGAGAGCATGCTTCTATATCCTTTATTGTGGATACCGATAGGTGAGATTCTTCTCTCAGAAAGAGAAGAACATCAGCAATGTCGGTCACAGAGGTAATGGAAGAGGACAGCTTCTTCGACCTGCACCATCGTCGAAAGACTTTCCACTTCGACTGGTACACCCGTAATGTTGAGCCTTTCGCGAAAATCCTATCGCTCTGACGAGTCTTTTGAAGTTGAAAAGGCAGTCAGGCAGAGAGCGGGGAGGATTTGAGAAAGCTCTCGAAGTGGGGTAGTCTGAGCCGATCTCTCCTTAGTGGAAGGGATCTGGG
Source organism: Macrobrachium nipponense (assembly GCF_015104395.2). Classification (NCBI taxonomy): domain Eukaryota; kingdom Metazoa; phylum Arthropoda; class Malacostraca; order Decapoda; family Palaemonidae; genus Macrobrachium; species Macrobrachium nipponense. Next base: position 87,779,892 of record NC_087200.1, on the reverse strand, counting down.
TAAGTCCATTATCCATTCCAGAACCTCTGAGAACCATTCTTGAGCAGGCCAAAAGGGAGCGATAAGGGTTAGAGTCGTCCCTGTAGAGGACAGGAACTTTTTCATCAATTCCCCCACCAGATAGAGTGGGGGAAAGACCTACGCCTCCATGCCTGACCAGTCCAGTAGGAGAGCGCGAATGCTATTGCTCTCAGGTAATCAAATGCAGAGCAAAAGTTGTCCAGTCTCCTGTTCTGATACGCGGGGCGCACAGGTCTACATGTGGCCTGCCTCACAGGGCCCATAGGCTTAGGCACACATCGAGATTGAGGGTCCACTCTAAAGGAAGGACTCGGTTCCTCTTGCTCAACAGGTCCGCCCTCACATTCCTCTCTCTCCCTGAATAAATCTGGTAAGGAGCGCAATCCCTCTCTCCTCCATCCAAAAGAAGGGTTTTTGCTACCTCCTAAAGGGAGAAGGAATGTGTCCTCCTTATTTCTGAAGGATGTCAGAGCCGTGGTGTTGTCCGAATAGACTTGGACCACCATGTGTCTGACTTCATACTGAAACCACTTAAGAGCCAGAAAGATTGCATACAGTTGAAACACGTTGAAGTATCAGTTAACCTGGTCCCCCTTTCAGATGCCTGACACTTCATATGTCCCTAGTGCTGCTTCCCCTCGCTACTCTGACGTGTCAGAGAACAACACTAGGCCTACACCGTATCGCGTAACTGACTCGGGCGCTCTGACAGCTGCCGACTGACTGCGTACGGTATCGAGGAAAGTTGCTCAAGAAGAGACGAAGATTCTCATATCCGAGCAAGTCACTTGACCATCGTATTTGAAGGGTTAAGCCGAAAGACTATAATCTGTTTGTCACCGATGTCGGACGGAGAAGGTAACGATTGTGTTACGGCATGAGCCCCCACAGGAGAAAGTCAAATGCCTTCAAGAGACCGAGGTTCCTGAAGGCAAAACCTTCTCATAGTAGTTGAATCTCAGTTAAGGAGAAACAACACTATATGCCGTAGAAGACGAAGGAGGTCAGAGAAGCAACTTACTTCTTCACAGTCGAATCAAAAGAAAGATTCTCAAGATTCTGAACTCGTGCTTACCAAGGACTGAAAAAGCTAACCTCTAAATCGATGCTGTCCGATGATAAGTCATTAGCTATGAAAGCAGATCGTTTTTCAGCAAAGAAAAACTCCGGGAAGTACTGCCTGCAGATCTGCTTTTCATGGGCTGAATATAGAAAGCAGAACTGTCAGTCCTGGGAACAGGCGATGTCTTCCGATACATCTATTAATTCGGGGTGAACAAAGAACTTGCACACCTAGGAATACGAGAAATTTTCTGCAGACAAACTCCGATGTCTTAAGAAAACATTCCTCATAACTTAGTGCGAAGCAGCGGTGGACTATTACAGACTTCCGTACAGGGCGGTAAACAGAGAAAGAAAGAGTCCAATAATTATCTCTGTGAAACAATACTAGCAATGTCGAAGGTGATGAAACCAAGCGACATAGCAGAAGATGGTTATTTATGCATGCAAAAATCCCCGTTAATCAGGGACCTAAGTCCGTGATTATTGGGCAGAGATACGGTTCGGCAGTACATCATTGCAGGAGAGAGAGAGACGTAACAGTCCGCGTATCGCTGAGGGTCCATCTGGTACTGAGTTGCTATGGCAAAGACAAGTCTCATACAACGTTAGCTCTCACCGCCTCTTCATCCTGAGTTGCCAACTATTCCATTCTACGAAGGAATGGGTTCTGCTAGAACCATCGAGCAGAAAAATACGCTCGGGCAATTATATTTTAAGAGAAACGGATTTTTCGGTAAATACAAAAGCTGAGTTGGTGTTGTCGTGACAACACCATCAGTATCAAAAATCGAAACTGGAAACTCCTGAGAGGTTTGCAGTTCAAATAGGATACTCGTAGTCTCAGTCGGCATCGATAGAGCTAACTATATATATGCGTCTGCACCTCGGACAAATCAACTGCTTAACAGAACATGTCGTGAGGGTAATATACATAGTATATTAGCAGGTTTTTAGTACAACGACTTCCATCCTACATTCTTTTCCCTACAAAGAGAGAGAGTAAGGATTGGAGATCCACCGTCTACGTTCTCTAGTTCCAAGATAAGGAGAGGTTTTTTGTTTCCCGAAGGAAAAACTTCAATGTGAACCGAGACCTGAAGGCGACACGACAGTTCAAGCTTCTTATCTTATTAGGCAGAAGACTTCATGAATGCTGTCCATGAGTCTGCTTTGCCTCAAGAGCCTCAGCGAGGTAGTGACCTACTATGACTGAGAGTTCTTGTGGATTTGTCAATGGGGGCTTATCCGCTTACGCGACAGAAAACCTTATTAGGATCTTTGTCAATGGGGACTAACCCACTTACTGACAAAGCCTTTTTGGATCTTGTCAATGGGGGCTTACCCACTTACATGACAGAACCTCCATGATCTCAGAACATATTTCAAAAATTTGAGCATTAGCGAGGTTCCATAACATCGTAAAAAACATCAGGAATTCTCGTTTTAGCTCACTGAGAACTATGGTTTCGCTTGAGTGTTAAGAGATTGTAAGAAACTCGAACACTGTGAATGCCAGAAATTCCTCAGAATCTAAAGCATTCGGCGAAACCCTACCGAATTCGTCAGACGATCAGCAGTGGAGGTCGTCTAGATTCCCGTAGAACTCGAGGGAGGGGCAGGATCCTTCCTCAATGACTGGGCTTACGCCAGGTTCCGAATAAGGGCGCCTACCAGGAAGTAAGGCAACTGCTGAGAAGAGCGCTTGGTAGGCGTACAAGAGCCTGCAAGGAGAGGAGAGCCTGATTGTAGAGGCAGGTTCTCACTCATGAGGAGAGGGGCTTCTGTCCGAGGAAGAGCGGTCGAAAGACGATGATCTTCGGTCTGGCGAGGCGCCTCTGGGAGTTTCTTCAAGGCTGGGAGGAGCCTCGCGCCTGTAAGAAGCCTCGCAGATGGAAGGAGCAGTGCTGCTGGCGTCTCGTGTCTGATCGGAACATCGAGGAAGGAAAACGCCTGTTTGTCAATTCGCGCCTGGCTGGCGCTTTGCGTCTGGCAAGCGGCTTGCGCCTGGATGGAGCCTCAAGCCTGGTTGGCGCTTCGTGGCAGGAGGCTCGCGCCTAGTTGCAGTTTAGCGGCTGGGAAAGCGGCTCGCGATTCGCGCCTTTGTAGTGCCGTTCGCGCTTGGTTGGCTCACTTTTCGTAGGCGACTCGCACTTGGCTGGAGACTGGCGCTTGGTTGGCGACTCGCACCTCGCTTGAGCTTCGTACCTGGCTGGCGCTTCGTGATTGGAAGGAGACGAGGGCTCGGTTGCTAAGTGTTCCCGAGCCTCGTGTTTCCGAGGCGGCGAGCGAGAAGCGGGAGGATCAAAGGAACTCCTCTGAGAACGAGGAGCTGTGGAGAGGAGCTTGGAGCATGGAACGTCCAGGGGACGAGAGGATCTCTTAACTGGAAGAAAAGTGTCCTTCCTGTGAGGAGGATCCTTCGTAAGAAGTACTCTACCAGAGACGAGATATGCTCCTGCATGTTACGGAGAATCTTCGTCGTAGAATCTTCCCGCTCCTTGTCAGACGAAGGGGAAGGAGGTCTGGAGGACGAAGGGGACTCCCAGCCGAAAGCTGGCGAAAACAGGGCTCTCTGGCTCTCCTCCTATCCACAGGCGAACCTTCTGGGAAGTGTTCAGGGCTAGAATCCAAGGAGGGCGTTTTCCAACAAACCTCCTCTTCATAGGCCGCGACTGCTCAGCCGAGCTCCAGCCGCGCTTGGCAAAGCGGAATCGGATGACAAGAAGCACTCTCTCAGGATGCCTTTGCAATGG
>NC_087200.1:87758553-87771053 GCF_015104395.2 Macrobrachium nipponense | reverse complement strand
CTCTCTGATCAAATTACTGGATAATGTCTCTCTCTGGATACTTGGAATTTGCGTTGTAATCTAACCAGAAACTTCGTTTTGTTATTATTACTGGAAACAAGCAATGATTTTTTCATTATTTGCGCTTTTGGACTGTTACATGTAAACTAGTATGTATTCATTCGCTCGGAAACTAGTTCCGCATATGAGGCGTCACTAAAAACATAGAAAAATACAACATAAAAAGTGTCGAAAATCATCATAATCTCAAAATTTTTGTTGTAATCTAACCAGAAAACTTATTTTTATAATATACTGTGCTAAACTATAAAGGATTTTTATCATAGTATGCGTTTTTTAAAAGCGTCGTTAACTCGGAGCGTCGGAAGCGTCAGCGTCGTAACCTCGGAACAAGAGTCGTAACCCAGGACGGATTTTTCCATTGAATATTTAAGAAAAAGCGTCGTAACCTCGGAACGTCGTAAGCCGGAACCGTCGTAACCCGGGGACCGCCTGTATATATATATATATATATATATATATATATATATATATATATATATATATATATATATATATATATATAAGATATATATATATATATATATATATATATATATATATATATATATATATATATATATATATATATATATATATATATATATATAATATATATATATATATACACACACACACACACTAAACATTTTCTTCCATACTTGGTTTTTTTTAATAGTTTTATCACAAAAAGTGCATTTTATGATGAAATTGATAACGAAAACCAGGAATTTATGGATATTTCTCATAGAAAAATACCACGAATGCGCAAATAATACAGGGAAACGTTCCCGAGAGAAATCCGCGAATGTGCAGTCCGCGAATCCGGAGAACGCGAATACGGGGGGGTTCCACTGCATATATATTTTTATATATATATATATATATATTAATATATATATATATATATATATATATATATATATAAAACCTATAGAGTAGGATAGGCCTACTAAGTATCATACATAAGTTTTTTTTTTATATAGTAATGGAATTAATTAATGATAGGAATTTAAAAAATCACTCCGGCAGTACTGATCCCATAACATCACAATAATTCTTTGCATTTTGTGCCTTTAAATTTTATCAGGATCACAAATTTCAGAAAATTACCATTTCTTGTTGAATATTCTTAATAATATCAATATTGCCTAAATAGATTTTGAATCGTTTCAAGGGGCTTCACCTCTCCCCTCCAATCGATGGTTATGTCTGTCTGTCCGGGGGAAAATACCTACAAAATTGTTTGTCATTACCATCACAGCATTCTAGGATATGCAGTGCTATTGTAGTTCAAATGTTACTTGGTATCTCCAATGTTGGGTGTTTGTCAGGGGTAACCACCTACTAAAATGTCTGTCATTACCACCACAGTACTCTAGGATGTGCAGTGCTATTGTAGTGTGAATTTTACTTGGAATCTCCTAAGTTGGATCTAGCAAATTTGAAATATTTACATCCAGGCAGGTGGGGCTACCAGACAGTAATTCAACTGTCTAACCACCTTGTTCGAGAGTTTACCAGCCATTTCCACCTTCGCTGGAAGTATACTGACGGTTTGTATATCGTGTAGGAATAAATGTAACTACTCTTTTTGGAAATACAAAATAAGCAAAATCAGCACCTGAACAACAACAAAAACTCCTACTTACTTAAGAGCTTGTCTTGCTAAATCATGAGGCATAAGCTTGTTATAATGAGTTCCTGACATCAGAAAAGGGGTTCTGACACCATCAATAAGAACAATGTTCTTCAATCCAGGCTTTGCAACAGAAGTTTTCTTGGCCTCTGCAAACTGTGTTGCAGAGGTTCCTAGTGCACGGCTACCCACTGAAAAGACAAAATTCTGATATTCTAGTGTGGTTTTAAAGTACTAAAATGATATTGTTATAATACAATAAAGTTTTGTACATACTTACCCGGCAGATATATACTTAGCTATAGTCTCCGACGTCCCGACAGAATTCAAAACTCGCGGCACACGCGACAGGTAGGTCAGGTGATCAGCCCATTCCCGCCGCTGGGTGGCGGGACTAGGAACCATTACCGTTTTCCAATCAGATTTTCTCTTCCACCTGTCTCCTGAGGGGAGGCTGGGCGGGCCATTAATCGTATATATCTGCCGGGTAAGAATGTACAAAACTTTATTGTATTATAACAATATCATTTTTGTACATGCAACTTCCCCGGCAGATATATACTTAGCTGATTGGCACCCTTGGCGGAGGGCAAGAGACAGCTACATAACAAAATAATTATAAATATAAAAACGGAGAAACAATATATGTTGTAGGTATAATAAAAAAACAACCTTGGTTCCTACCTGATATGGCAGAAGACTTCATTGATACTGTCTACGAATCTGTTTGCCACAAGTGTTTCAGGGAGGATGAGACCTATGACTGATAACCCTTTTGGATCATGCCAATGGGGGCTACCGCTTTACTTGGCAGAGCCTTGTCTTGGATTGTACCAATGGGGGCTGACCCACTTACATGGCAGAGCCTTCGCCTGTATCGTATCAACGGGGGCTAACCCTCTTACATGATAGAGCTTTAGGTAATTAAGACACTACAAGGAGCACAACAACCAATCCCGACCACCTGACCACACTAAACATGTTAGAACTACGACTTGAAAGGGGTTCACCTCCTGAACCCTCTTTCAATCGACCTAATAAACACATCAAAAACCATTAAAGACCCTAACATAAGTATACTAAAAAGATTGGGTTCAGCTTCCTGCCCCAGCACGAATCCGCAGATATGTAAGCTCCTAGAGTAAAACATTTGTCCATACGTAACTTGAATGTCTCTCAAATAATGTGGATGCAAAGACTGAATTGCATCTCCAAAATGTCGATTCGACGAGAGTGTATCGACAAGTTCTTGTGAATGCTAACGAGGTAGTGACGGCTCTTACCTCGTAAGCTTTTACTCTAAGGAGGTCCAGGTGTTCTTCTTTACATGCTAAATGGGCTTCTTTGATGAAGAACGCCTGAGCATTTTTAGAGATATGTCTTTTGGGATCTCTAACTGAGCACCATAAGCTTTCCCTACTACCTTTCAGTTTGTTCTTCTCTCCAAGTAAACTTAAGGCTTCCAACTGGACAAAGAACCCTTTCTTGTTCTGTTTCCCGTTAGAGACGATAGTCCTTTAACACCTCGAAGTCCCTAGGCCAAGGTTTTGAAGGGTTCTCGTTCTTCGCTAGAAAAGAGGCTTGAAGGAACAGAAAGCGGAGTCGTTCCTGAAGCCAACATTATGTTCCAATGCTTGTAGTTAGCTTACCCTCTTGGCTGAGGCTAAAGTGACCAGGAATAACGACTTCCTAGTTAAATCTCTAAACGTAGCATTACGTGGAGGTTCAAATTTGGGGGTCATCAAGTACTTTAGGACCACATCTAGGTTCCAACTGGGTGCTCTAATGTTCTTAGTCTTCGACGTCTCGAAAGATCTAATCAAATCATGCAGATCTTTGTCTTCTGCGATGTTAAGGCCTCTATGTCTGAAGACTGAAGAAAGCATACTCTTATAGCCTTTAATCATGGAGACTGCTAGATTACCTTTCTCCTTCAAGTAAAGGAGGAAATCGGCTATACTGGAAGAGGATATTTTCTGGGCTCTGCTCCATCTGTGAAACACCTCCCACTTCGACTGGTAGACTCGAATAGTAGATGGCCTTCTTGCCCTTGCGATAGCTTTCGCAACTCCTCGAGAAAACCCTCTCGCTCTGACAAGTCCTTCGATAGTCTGAAGGAAGTCAGAGCGAGAGCGGGGGGGTTTTTATGATATCTGTCGAAGTGGGGTTGTTTGAGAAGATCGCTCCTGTTTGGGAGCGATCTCGGAAAGTCTACGATCCATCCCAGTACCTCTGTGTACCAGTTTTGCGCCGGCCAGAACAGGGCGATGAGGGTCAATTGGCTCCCTATGCTGCTGCAAATTTTCTCACCACTTCTGAGATTATCTTGAATGGTGGGAAGGCATATCCGTCTATTCCGGACCAATTGAGAAGGAGACCATCTACCGAAACCGCCCTTGGATCGGAGATCGGGGAGTAGTAATTTTCCAGCCTGTTGTTCCAATGAGTGGCGAACAGATCTATATTTGGTCTCCCCCAGAGGTTCCAAAGTCTGTTGCAGACCTCTGGATGTAAGGTCCACTCTGTAGGCAGCACTTGGTCCTTCCTGCTCAGAAGGTCAGCCCTCACGTTCTTCTCTCCTTGTATAAATCTTGTGAGGAGAGTGATCTTTCGCTCTTCTGCCCAAAGCAGTAATTCTCTTGCTTTTTCGTAAAGGGTGAACGAGTGAGTTCCTCCTTGCTTCTTGATGTAAGCTAAGGCCGTCGTGTTGTCCGAATTGATCTGCAGGACTGCGCCTGAGATCTGAGCCTCGAAGTGTATGAGTGACAGGTGAATCGCCGCCAATTCTTTCAAGTTGATGTGCCAGGACACCTGTTCTCCTCTCCGGTGCCTGACACTTCTCTCGTACCCAGAGTGGCTCCCAACCCCGATTCTGAGGCGTCGGAAAATAACACTAGCCGAGGGCTCGGCACATGCAGAGATACTCCTTCGTTGAGTCTGCAAGGATTTATCCACCAACGAAGGTCCTCCTTTATTTTCCTTGAAATCAGGAAGGATGGACAGATTTTGGGACTTCTGATCCCAATTGTTCTTTGAGTAGAATTGTAGAGGCCTAGATGAAGCCTTCCTAGAGAAATGAACTGTTCCAACGAGGAAAGGGTCCCCAGAAGACTCAACCATTCCCTCGCAGAACATTGTTCTTTCTCTAGAAGGTTGCACTTTCTCCAAGCAGCGGTTTTCTCTTTCCTGTGACGGACGGCATGAAAACCCCCGAGAATCCATCCGAATACCCCAGATAAACGATGTTCTGCTGGGGAATCATCTGGGATTTCTCGAGGTTTATTAATAGTCCTAAGGATTGTGTAACTTCAAGGTCAAAATTAAGTCCTCCAGACAGCGGACTTGCGACTGGGCCCGTATCAGCCAATCGTCCCTCAGATACAAAGGATAATCGAACCCCTTCGAGATGAAGCCAGTGTGCCACATTCTTCATCAGAGCTGTAAATACCTGCGGGGTCTGTTGAAAGTCCGAAGCAGAGGGCCCAAACTGAAATATTCTCCCTTGAACCATAAATCTGAGGTATTTTCTGGAAGACGGGTGAATGGGCACATGGAAATATTCATCCTGAAGGTCCAGGGATACCAATCCAGTCCCCTGGACGAAGGGTTGTTGCTTAAAATACCGAGGATGTCGTTTCCATCGTGAACTTCCTCTTTGCTACGAACAAACACGTTCAGGGCGCTCACGTCCAGCACCGGCCTCCAACCTCCTGAACTTTTCGGAACCAAAAAATGATATTGTTATGATACAAAGTTTTATACATACTTACCTGCAGATATATACTTAGCTTTAGACAGAAATTCAAATTTCGCGGCACACGCTACAGGTAGGTCAGGTGATCTACCGTCCTGCCGCTGGGTGGCAGGAATAGGAACCATTCCCGTTTTCTATCAGAATTTTTCTCTCTACCACCTGTCTCCTGCGGGGAGGCTGGGTGGGCCATTAATCGTATATATCTGCAGGTAAGTATGTATAAAACTTTATTGTATCATAACAATATCATTTTTATCCATTCAACTTACCTGCCAGATATATACTTAGCTGATTGGCACCCTCGGTGGTGGGTAACAGACAGCTAAATACTGAGTAGACAGGTAAACAACATACGTTGAAGGTAATAAATAAATAAAACCTTGGTTCCTATCTGTTTCGACGGAGGGTTGACTACCTAGCTATTGCTTAGGAGTCTACTCCGTCTCAAGAGCCTCAGCGAGGATGTGACCTATGGCTAAGAGTTCTTGTAGGTCTGTCAGTGGGGTCTTTCCACTTACACGACAGAACCTAATGGTCTTTGTCAATGGGGTCTTATCCACTTATATGACAATACACCTATGCCTAGCGGCATAATTAACCCTCTTAAGTCCGGAGCCCTAAAAATCAAACGTCTCCCGTATGCCGGGCCTGGTTTGGAGTGAGCGCGGAAGTGGAAAAAATAATTTTTTTCAAAAAATTACAGCGCGCGTACTTTTGAAGATTAAGAGTTCATTTTTGGCTCCTTTTTTTGTCATTGCCTGAAGTTTAGAATGCAACCATCAGAAATGAAAAATAATATCTTATCATATGTAAATAATGCGATATATGGTAGCGAAAAAAAAATTCATACATAATTGTATTCAAATCACGCTGTGCAGAAACGGTCAAAGCTAACCAGTTTACTTTTTTTGCGTTGTATTGTACACTAATTGCGATCATTTTGATATATAATACATTGTAAAACAATAAAAGTAACACCGGAAAAATATTATCACAAAATGATGTACGAATTCGTAACGAAACGCGGACGCAAAAAAATATTTTTTTCAAAAATTCACCCGTAATTCTAATAATGTTCTAGAGACTTCCAATTTGTTTCAAAATTAATTAAGACAAATGATTGAATATTACGATACTGTAAGAGTTTTAGATTAGAATTGCAGATTTCGACCATTTCGGACGAGTTTTAATTTGACCGAATGTCGAAATTTTATATATATATTTTTTCATATGCACATATTTCGAAGATGGAAAAAGCTACAACCTTCAATTATTTTTTATTGTATTCTTCATGAATTTGCGCACATTTTGATATATGAAACTCTATAAAAAGGCTAATATGAAAAGGAGCAAATATTAGGATAATGCCATGTACGTATTTCGGAGACTTGCGGCCGCGAATCGGCGCGCGGAGTGAAGGTAAATATGTTTTTCAAAAATTCACCATAAATCACAATATTGTTTTAGAGACTTCAAATTTGTTTCAAAATGAAGAAAACATGACGGAATATTACTAGTCCGTAAGAGTTTTTTAGCTTACAATTGGCGTTTTTCAACTATTTCGGTAGAGTCAAATTTGACCGAACGTGTTTTTTTTTTCTATTTATCGTGATTTATATGCAAATATTTCGAAAAAAGAGAAAAGCTACAACCTTCAATCATTTTTAGTTGTATTCTACATGAAATTGCGCACATTTTCATATATAAAACTTTATGAAACAGCTAATTTTAAATGGTGCAAACATTTCGACAATCGCACAAAAAAATTCTGATTTTTTTCGGAAGAGTTAACCGCGCGAACGTAATTTTTTTTTTTTTCATAAATTCACATAAATCAAAATATTGTGCTAGAGACTTCCAAGTCGTTGCAAAATGAAGGTAAATGATTGAATATTACTAGAATATAAGAATTTTTTTTAGCTTACAATTGCGTTTTCGACCATTTCGGGTAGAGTCAAAGCTGACCGAAAGTTGAAATTTTTGCACTTAACGTTATTTATATGAAAATATTTCAAAACTGATAAAAGCTACAACCATGGGTTGTCTTTTGTTGTATTGTGCATGAAATTGCGCACATTTCCATATACTTTATGTAACGGCAAATTTAAAAGGGTGCAAACATTAGGACAATCGCACGAAAAAAATTTATCGGAAGAGTTATCGCACGAACGTAAGGAAAAAGTTTTTTCATAAATTCACCATAAATCGAAATATTGTGCTAGAGACGTCCAATTTGTTGCAAAATGAAGGCAAAATGATTGAATATTACTATAATATAAGAATTTTAGCTTACAATTGCGTTTCTCGACCATTTCTGTAGAGTCAAGTTGACCGAGGTTGAAATTTTTGCACTTATCGTTATTTATATGAAAATATTTCAAAATTGATAAAAGCTACAATCATGAGTATTTTTTATTTGTATTGTGCATGAAATTGCGCACATTTTCATATATAATACTTCATGTAAAGGATAATTTAAAATGGTGCAATAATTATGTCAAGTGACGAAATAATTTCCGAGATGTGTCACTGATACTTTTTAGTGCGATAAGAAAGAAATTCGCGCTTGCGCGCCTGCGTAGCGATTGTAAACAAAACAACGCCTTGATCCGTGAACTCCCAGCATCCCCCAAGGCGCGTGATACAAAAGTTTTCGGCTGGTAGCCTATAAGTATTTTTCCCGCGAATTTTTAAAAAAACTTTTTTGAGCCGACGTATGATACGTCCAATCGGCATACGGGAGACATTTTGACTCGACGTTTAATACGTCCAATCGGCGTAAGAGGGTTAAGGAGCACAACACCGATCCCGATCACCTGATCCTAACACGAGGGTAGTGCTTAATTTGAAAAGAGTTATCCCCAACTCCTTTCAAACAACCCCAAGAAAACACACTACGTTAAATAAAATTAACTCACTAGTTAAGGATCAGTGTCGGCTCCCTCTCCCAGGAACGTATCCGCGGACACGTATAAACCAAGAGAGAAGGATTTCTCTTAGTTAACTTGACATCCTTTGTGGTAATGGTGAAGTAAACGCAGAGTTTGCATCTCCGTATTTTTACAGCTAATATGTCCTTTATGACATATTGTTATGGAAAGAACAAGAATTTCGCAAAGCTCGCACTTCATGCGCTTCAATTCTCAGATGTTTGAAGGAATCATCAAGTCACTTATGAAGTGCTTTAGAGATCACACTTGTCTCAAAGAAGACTAAGGTGTTCTTTGACATGGATCTCTTTTGGATGAAGCCTGAAGACTGTCTGGCGCCCCGCGCTTGGCTGGCTCCTCGCGCCTGTCTGGCGCTTCTAGCTCTTCTGGCGCATTGCGCCATGCTAGTTCTTATGGAGCTTTTGGCGCATTGCGCCAGGCTGGCGCTTCTGGCGCCCTGTGCTAGGCTAGCACTTATTTGGTGCCTTGCGCCTGGCTGGCTCCTCCCCACTTGCTGGAGCTTCAAGCTTGGTAGAGTCTTGAGGCTGCCTGGCGATGTCCATCTCGGACACTCTTATCCGTCTGATTTGTTCGCCTCTGGCGCAAATGCGCCAGGTTGGAGGCCCTCTCCTTCTCCGCATCAGACAATGACAGTGTTCCTTCGAACTGTCTGCCTCTGGCGTTTTCTCGCCTGTTTAGGCATTTTGCGCCTGGCTGGCGCTACTTTGTCCGAAAGTCCTGAACAACCACAATAATTATCAGGAGACTAGAGAAGGGTGGAAGAAATTCTTCCACTTTGAGCTTTTGGCCTCTAGCCAGGGGAGGTGATTGTAGTCAGCTCCATCCAGTAGACGATAGGATATCTAACAGTACGAGAGAGAAGAGTCTTCCTCCGAGGAGGATCCTTCATGAGTACTTCCGTTGCTAACAAGATCTCTTCTTAAATGTTGATGAAGTTTCTCGTTGCAGAATCTTCCCTCTCCTTGCCCGAAGGAAGGGAAGGAGCCTGGAAGTCGAAGGAGAGACTGAGCTGAAATTGGGCGGACCCCTGATTTTCTTAGCTTTTTTATTATCCCTCTGAATACCTTCTGGAAAGCATTTCGAGCGCTCATCGCACCCCAAAGACTCTGTAGGCAAACGTTTAAACCATCTCTTCTTCTGTAGATGAAAATGTAAGTAACCTGTCTGGACAACGAGAAAACTATCTGAAAGCGTCGAGTCAGGAATAGAGGGTTTTATTCTTTTGCCAGACATACTATGCGAGATTCCAATGCACAAAAAATTCACTTGTCTTCTTGGTAGTTTAGGGCCCAGAGAAACAAAGAATTCCTTCATAAAATTTCTTAAAGAAGTTTGATGAGGAGCAGTTCCATCTTGTCGGAACATGGAATCTGTGGCCACGAAAAGATCCCATTCGAAGTACATGATATCCTACTCTTGTCGTATTGAGGTATCGTATAAGATCCCGAAGATCTTAATCCTCTGCTATCTCTAATTCCCCTTGTAGAGACAGAGCATAGCCTTTTACTGCGTTCTTTGATAGCAGATATATACAGAGGTGATTCCTCCCTCTGAAAGGGAAGAAAAAACCGCTATGAGGTTCACAGAGGTATTGGGAGAGGCCAGTTTCCTCATTCCATCTACCACGATCTGCAGCAATTCTATTTCTTGGCTATGACTCATGTCATTTACCTTGAAAAATCCTCTCATTCATGTCCACTTCCGGTCAGTCTGCACGTACACAGACTCAGAGTGGAGAGGTTGTTAAGGTCCATTTATAATAGATACTTAATAGAAATATCCAGACTCTTGGAAAAGCCTTCCGAAACATGCTGTGAGAAGAACGTAACCTCCGTGAATCCAACCTCTCGAAGGCTAACATGGGGCGAAAAGAATCATCCTCTCTTCCTCTGACTCCATTAAATATCTTAAAATATCTGTTAAGAATTTATATATATATAGGGGAGGGGACAAAGGGACTAATGGTTTATTCCCTTTCAAACTGGGATGGCGTATATTGCTACCTTTCTTGGTTTGAGAATAAGGAAGCATTCTAGAGGAAGCTTCTTCGTCTTCAACATTGCGAAGAGATGTATGAGGAAGACGTACCGCAAGTTTCCATAACTCTCTTTCCAACTAAGGGTAGACAGACGTAAATAGTTATTATCGAAAGATTCTCACGGACGTGCAACCTTGTGCAGCGAACCTCTTAAGGATCGTTACGTTCCGTGTCTGTGTTCCAAACAGGTTCTCTCTTGTTAATGCAAACAGTGGCGAAAAAGAGATTCCCGATTCTCCTTGATATGAGAGAGCTGTGGAATTGGCCTAATTGATTTAAAAAATCCTTTCGTCCTTCCCTGGGATCGAACCCCCTTTCAACAGACGGGGAACGAAATCAGGAACGAATCGTGACTTTACTTAGCCTGCTGTCAGAGAGGCTACTGAACCCTTTTTGGTTTAACAACTCCCTATATCGAGAAAATATCAAGTCACTAAAATGCTTGCAATTCTTTTAGACTATGTGCCAGAACATCTGTACCTCTATGTCATGGTACCCGGCGCCATCTTATATGTTATTTCCGTTTCTTGGTAGGAAAAAACTCTATAGTCGTAATACAGTCCATTCAGGGAAACAAACTTCTGCCACGAAGAAAACGGTTCCCATTAGACTCATCCATCTCCTCACTGAGCATGCTCCGTTCTGTAATAAGGCTATGCTTTCGTAGGCATGAAAGCATTATATAATATAGTGCTCTACCTCGGTAGAATAATCTATAATTCTGTTACATTGCGATAAACAGCATTGAAAGGTTGTAAGAGATCTTTCTATTGAAAGCTTCTTAGCAAAAACTCAGACAATGTTATTCATGCTTGCCTACAAATCCCCTCAATTCGAGGCTAAGTCTGTGATTGTAAGGGAGAGAAACATACAGTCAGTCAATGCCGAAGGAGAGAGAGATGTAACCAACCGACCAAGACCGAGAACCAGATGGTACTGTATTGGCTTACAGACAGACGAGACCGCAGTCTTCTCTCACTGTCTCAGTACATTCTTCCCGAGTTGCCAGTTATTCCATTCAATGAAGGAATATGGTAAAAAAATTCTCGAGCTTAAGGAAGTATCCAATAGTAATGCATATTTAAGCGAAACATCCTTCTTTAAATACAGAAGCTGAGTCGGTGTTGTCATAAGAAACTCTTTAAGTGTAATCCTTACCTAGGAAATCCCTGGAAGGACACAGAGAATTCAGTTGGCAACCATAGAGTAATTACAGTATGCGCATATGACTCGACCATACAGTATTCCTATACAGAAAATTCTCTACTCCATTCTTTCCTTGCTGAGGCAAGGAGAGAATGGAAAATTTTACTATCTTCGTTCTTTTCGTTAATAGAACGAACTAGTATTATCCAAAGGAGATCCCAAGTGAGAACCGAGGATTGAAGAGAATCTCTTAAGCTTTCTAATCTCTTGGACATAAGACTAAAAGAACATATTCTACGCGTCTAATACTTGGAAGAGCCTCTAATCAATGAATGAGAGCTCCTCCGAATCTTGTCCAAGATCAGAGTATAGGGAATTTAATCCAGGCACTCGATAAGTCTTCATGATTTCCAAAGAAATCGCGGAAGGGACAGGATTCCAGTTCAGATCTAGGGTTTACGAAAGGAAAAATTGATGTTCCCTTTCCGCTGTCATTCCCTAACGCCGATGAGTAAGAATGAAGGAGAGAATCCGCGTTGAGAGGAACTGCCTGTTACAGCAGTCTTCTGAATATTGGAGAAGGGCTTCTCTCAGAATAAGAAACATCCTGACAAAAGCGACGGCCGCCTGTGCGACATCTTGCGCCTTTGTAGGTCACTCACGTACTGAATAGAAGAGCCCCTATTTTCGGTGAAAGACTGGCGGAAAAAGACACTCTCTGTTCCTTTGGAAGAGAACTAGAAGTCTTTTCTATTCTCTTGCACGATACAACAGATCTTTCCGATTTCTGAGTCCCGAGAGGAAGATCGTTTCCGAGGAGAAGAACTGTTGGAAGGGCGGACCCCAGCCTGGAAGATTCCGCATGTCTGGAACGTTCTTTGCGCTTGTAAAGTTTCTCTTGTGCGGAAGGTTCCGCGCGCCTGGAATGTTCCG
>NC_087200.1:87711344-87758053 GCF_015104395.2 Macrobrachium nipponense | reverse complement strand
GCCTGGAATGTTCCGCAACATCCGGAAAAAGATTCCCGCTTGGAAGTTCTGAGCGGTATGAAGGCGATCCGCGCCTGGAAAGTTCCGTGCGTCTGGAAGTTTCCGCTTGTGCGGAAGGTTCCGAGCGCTTGCAAAATTCCGCTAGTGTGGAATGTTCTGCGCGTTTGGAAAAAGATTCCTGCTTGGAAAATTCCGAGCGCCTAGAAGCGATTCGTATCTGGAAGCTTCAGCACGTCTGGAAAGTTCCGCTTGTGCAGAAGGTTCCGTTCTCTTGGAAGGCAACTCGCGCCTGGAACGTTCCATTCTTGTGGAAGGTTCCGTGCGTCTGGAAAAAGATTCCTGATTGGAAAATTCTTCCGCTTGTCTGGAAAGTTCGGAACGTTCGGAATGTTCCGAGCGCCTGGAAGGAAACTCGCGCTTGGAACGTTCCGTTATTGTGGAAGGTTCCGTGCTTCTGGATAGTTCCGAGCGCCTAATAGGCTCTTCACTCTTGGAAGGTGCCTCTTGCTCGGAACGATCCATGGAAAGATCCTTCTGTTTGTCCACTTGATTCTAAGGCTCTTCGCTCTTGGACATTTGTTTTCGCTTTGAAGGCGCCTTGCGCCTAGAAAGCTCCTCTCTGTTAATTTCCTCTCCCGGAAAGTTCCTCCTGCCTGGAAAGGGCTTCTGTCCTGCCTGTCGCTCCTCGCCAAGATGGTTCTTCTAGGGCTGAAGAAAACCACTCATCTACAGGAGCTAGTTGCTTGGGAGAAGGCGGAAAACCATTCTCAGGAAGCTTCGGACAACTCCAAAGCTTCATGGAAGAAAGCGAAACAGGAGATCAGACTCTGGTTCTCACTTGGAGGGAGGAACGCAGCTCGCGCTTGGACTGTTGGAACGCGGCTCGCTTCTGGCTGCTGGAACATGGCTCTCGCTAGACTGCTGGAACGCAGCTCCCGCTTCTAGCCCAGATGGCACTTAGTGTTCTCTTAACTTTCCGAGAACACGCTAGATCGTCCTAACTCCAAACATGTCCATTCTTTGTCTTTTCGGATGTAAGATGAAGAATCGAATGAAGAGACGCACATTTTTTAAGGATGCCTTTGCAATGGCCCTCCTTGGCAGTCTGGGATGCTCCAGATCCTGCCGAGGGGACGCCTGATCGGTGGGGTTTCTCCGTAACCTCCGTAAGGCTTTCGACATTCCTTTTCCTCTGGGCTTGGGAGCTTGGAAGAGGACTAGGCCTGAGAGCGAGATGGAGCCGAACAGAACTCACCCTCCACTGCACTGGAAACACTATATTAACTTCTTACCTTTTTTAAGAGCTCGCATTATGAGCGCTCTAGATTTATTCTTCAAATTTTCACAAGATGAATTTGTAGTTTCTGTGAGGTAAGAATGTGATGAGGATGCAACAACTACTAGTATTGTTAATACTCTAATTGCTCGTTAATACGAGACATATTAACGCTTCTAAAGGAAGCGTTTTTAGTAATATGCTTTCTGACTTCCTTGAATAGGAAGTTAGAGTGTTTAAATTCCTTAATCAAGCTTTTTTAACACTTCTTATCCGTATTAGTGAATAGATATTAAAGTTTCCCTTTATTGCAAAATATGTGAGTCTACCGACAAATTCGGTAGTTTCACGTAAATTTTTTCTTCGAAAACTCGAAGCTAAATACATTAAAAAGTTACTAAAAGCGCATGCCGAACCAAAGACCCAGTACTTCCCTGCAAAAGACAGCCCAGAAGATCGATGGCGATGAAAAACGAAAATCAAGTCAGGAGGTACCGCAAACGTTGTTTACAATACGGGCGACAGAAAAATTCTGATAGAAAACGGGAATGGTTCCTATTCCTGCCACCCAGCGGCAGGACGGTAGATCACCTGACCTACCTGTAGCGTGTGCCGCGAAATTTTAATTTCTGTAGGGACGACGGAGTCTAAAGCTAAGTATATATCTGGCAGGTAAGTTGAATGTATAAAAATGAAATTTTCATTAATAAAATTAAGTTTTATTGTATACTTACCGAAAAATTATACAGCCGTGATTTCCACGAGCGGCAGGAGACTAAATTCAAATTTAGCGCGTAGGCGTCGCCAACACTGGTGGTGATGACGTCATCTCCCTCCACTCGCGGGAGAACCAGGTGCAACTGCCCAGGTGAATCCAATTCTTTCTGCCCGTCCGTCCACCTAAGGGGAGGAGGGTGGGTATAATCATAATTGTTCGGTAAGTATACAATAAAACTTCATTTTACTAATGAAAATTTCATTTTTATTGTAGTGTCTTACCGAACAATTATACAGCTGATTACACATTTATGGGAAGGTGGGATTCAGTGGACCACTAGTATTTTTAAATGGGTTACATTTATTACAATACCACTAAACACTCGAGGTGTCTGTTGTACCTTACCTTGTAAGAGAGCTACAGCAGACTGTTACTGCCTCTGGTCGGTGCTCTTCTTACTATTGTAGAGGAATTGGAATTTGACCAAAGTTAGCCTCTACAGGAGTGGAATTCTTCCGTAGTTCAAGCGAGTCAAGGCTGACTGACGGAGGATAGTAACAACAAAGATTGCCCTTGCCCTGGGCTAAGACCAGCAATTCAATCATACAAAACATTTGTCACCAACACCAGATTTAAAAACATATATACCCAACCATTATAAAATCTGACCTAACAGACTGGTGAGTATCCCAGGTACTCAGTACCCCCAGCTTCCCTTGAACTCGACAACCTATTTCAAGGTGAAAAGTTAGCATAGAGGTGACGACCCCCTGTGCCGTTTCTCCCAACACCATGCCAGAACCGCCACCGGACCTAAACGTTCTACAATTCTCAAAAACCGTTTCTATCTCTTTGAGATAATGGCTCGCAAAAACCGAAATTCGATCTCCAGAACATACTCTGCAAGAATCGAAGCTAAAGATAAACTCCTTCTAAATGCTAAAGAAGTTGCCACTGCTCTAACCTCGTGAGCTTTAACTCTCAGAACGGAAAGATTGTCGTTCTCGGACTGCGAGTGAGCTTCCCTGATAAGCTCTTTAATAAAGAACGATATAGCATTCTTAGAAAGAGGACGAGAGGGATTTTGAACCGAGGTCCAGAGCTTGAGAAGATTTGGCCTCTAACCTCCTTAGTGGCAAGAAGATACTGCTTAATTGCCCTGACTGGACATAAGAGCCTTTCTTCCTCCTCATGTCCAACCAAATCAGATAAGTTTCTAACCACAAAACTCCTCGGCCAAGTACTAGACGGATTCTCGTTTTTGGCTAGAAAGGTCAAAGATACTGAAAACACAGCAATGCCTTGAGAGAAACACGACTTTGTCTAAAGCATGCAATTCAGCTGACACGCTTTGCAGAAGCTAGTGCAATAAGAAAAAAGAGTCTTTTTTAGTCAAGTTCCTGAGTGAAGCCGACTTCAAAGGCTCAAACGGTGGCCCCATGAGGAACTTAAGCACCACATCTAAGTTCCAAGCCACTGAATCCTGAGGGAGCTTAGTGGTTTCGAAAGACCTAATGAGGTCCGACAGATCTAAATTGGAGGAAATATCCAAACCCCGATGTCAAAAAACCGAAGAAAGTATGGCTCTATATCCTCTGATCGTAGAAGGAGCCAGTTTCTTAGACTCTCTAAGAAATAGAAGAAAATCTGCTATCTCCGTTAAAGAGGTCGCAGAAGTAGAGACTTTAGCACCTCTACACCACTCTCGAATGAAATTCTCCACTTCCCTTGATAGAGTTTTGTTAGAGACTCTCTCCTACAACGAGCGATAGCTTCTGCAGCTCTTCTTGAAAACCCTTTCGCTCTGACAAGATTCCGGACAGTCTGAACCCTGTCAGAGCTAGAGCGGACAGGTTTTGGTGGAACTTTTTGAAGTGAGGTTTTTTTGTTTGAGAAGCCACTTCTCTGGAGGAAGAAGCCTTGGGGAAGTCTACTAACAACTGGAGAAGGTCCGGGAACCACTCTTTCCTGGGCAAAAGGGAGCGATTAACGTCAAGTGGTTACATTGCTGTGTGACATGAACTTGTTCAGCACCTCTTATTAGGGACCGAACGGAGGAATGCTAAGCTTCCAGACCTGACCAATCCACAGCATTGCGTCCACCGACCAAGCTAGAGGATCTGGAACTGGAGAACAAAAGAGAGGAAGACGGTTGTTCCTTGATGTCGCGAACAGGTCTATGGACGGTCGTCCCCAAAGGTGCCAAAGTTTCTGACAAATTTTGTCGTCCAAAGTCCACTCCAGAGGTAACACTTGCTGTTGACGGCTTAGCTCGTCCGCCAGGACGTTCATCTTTCCCGGAACAAATCTCGGGACTAGCTGAACATTCGCTTCGTTTGTCCACAGGAGGAGATCCTTGGCCACTTCGTACAGAGAGAAAGACTGAGTCCCCCCCTGTTTCCGCACGTACGAGAGAGCTGTGGAGTTGTCGGAATGTACTGCCACTACCTGACCTTCTACTAAGTTCCGAAACTGTCTGAGCCCCAGGAAAATTGCTAAAAGTTCCTTTATCATTTATGTGGAACTTCTTCTCTTTCTCCGACCAAGCTCCTGAAGCACACTGATTTCCCAGCAGGCTTCCCCAACCTGTGTCCGATGCGTCGGAAAAGAACTGTAGGTTCGGGAGGATGGGTCGTAAATCTAACCCTTCTTCCAATCTTGCCCGAGACAGCCACCACCTTAGGTCCTCTTTTATTTGGTCTGTGACAGGAAAGGTAATCGAGTCCGGTTGCGTCTTCCTGCACCAAGAGGCTCTCGGAAAAAACTGCAGTGGTCTCATGTGCAGTCTTCCAAACGTCACAAATTTCTCCACTGACGTCAATTTGCCCAGGAGCCTCATCCACTGATTGGCAGAACTTACCTTTTTGTCCAAGAACTCCTGAACTGTCTCCAGACAGCCTTGGACCCTCTTCGGGGACAGAAAAGCCCGAAAAACTTGAACATTCAGTCATCCCCAAATAAAGGATGCTCTGAGATGGAACCAACTGGGACTTCTGTTTGTTGACCAGAATTCCTAACTTTCTGGCAAGATCCAGAGTTGTTCCAAGGTCCTTCATGCACCGACTCTCTGATTCCGACAGGAGAAGCCAATCGTCCAGATAGAGGGAGATTCTTACTCCTAATATGTGCAGCCAGCTTCCTATCGGGGACAGAACCCTGGTGAAAACTTGAGGAGCGGTCGCCAGTCCGAAGCAAAGCGCCTGAAACTGAAACACCTTGCCTTCGAACATGAACCTCAGGTACTTCCGAGATTCGCGATGAATCGGAATGTGAAAATAAGCGTCTTGCATGTCCAGAGAAACCATCCAATCCCCCTGTCTGATGGACTCCAGAACCGACCGAGTGGTCTCCATATGAAATTTTGTTTTCTGGACATGCAAGTTCAGGGCACTCACATCCAAAACCGGCCTCCAGCACCCTGATGACTTGGGAACTACAAAAAGGCGATTGTAAAAGCCTGGAGGAAATTCCCCTTCTATCTGTTCTATAGCTTCTTTGAGAAACAGCGCTTCCACTTCCACGGCTAGCGCCAGAAATTTGTCTGAGCCCGGAGAGTATGCCTGGAATGGAATTGGCATAGATGAGAGCGAGGGAGGTGAAATGAGAGGAATACGGTAGCCAAACTTGAGTACTTGCACTACCCAGGCTTCTGCTCCTCTGTTTTCCCATTCCTCCCAAAACAGAGCCAGCCTGCCTCCCACTGGTGCATGAAGAACCGAGCTTTCATTTGGAAGGTTTGTTAACCTTGGCCGAGGTGTCGCAAATTCGACTTCGGCCGCAAAAGAAAGCGCTTGGGGTTTTTCTCCCTCGAAAAGGCGCTTGGGCCAGAGGGGAAACAGAAGGAACAGTCTCCAAAGGAGCTTTAGGTCTCTTAGTAGACTGTGCCAGGAAATCCGAAGAAGATTTCTTATCTAGTGCCGACGAAATTGACAGCACTACCTCGTCTGGAAAGAGGTTATCTTTCACAAAAGGAGCAAACAAGAGAGCCGACTTCTGTTGGGAAGTAACCCCTTTAGAAGCAAAGGAGCACCAAAGTTGCCTTTTCTTAAGGGTACCGAAGGCGATGAGCGAAGCTAACTCATCACATCCATCCCTAATGGATTTGTCCACACAGGACAGAACACCAATCCAATCCTCCGCTAAATCCTGTGAAGAAAAGGACAGTCTTCGATCTTGGCCGCTAAAGCGCCAATAGTCCAATCAAGGAAGCTAAATACTTCCAAAAGTTTAAATTGGTTCTTTACAATGTGGTCCAACTCAGGCACTGTAAAGAAAACTTTCGCTGCGGCGAAAGCAGATCTTCTAGAGGAGTCGATTAAACTGGAGAAGTCCCCCTGGGAGGATGCAGAAACTCCCAGAGAAGGAGCTTCCCCAGTTACATAAAACCTATACCTCTTACGAAGCAACTTAGAGGGAGGGTAAGCAAACAGCGCCTTCCCTAAGTCTCTTTTCATAGACATCCATTTCTCCGTCTCTTTCAACGCTAATGTCTAAAACCAACCGCTTTAGATAGAACAGTTTTTGGGAGTAGAGGGTCTGAAAGTTTTTCCCTCCTCATCAAAAAAGTCGAAGTTGGGGAGCGCGGAGCCGCTTTCTCAAAATAATCTGGATAAGATACCAGAAGAAACCTAAGGAGACGTGAATAACACGAAAGGTGATGTGAATCCTCCTCCTCTACCTCTTCCTCATTCTCCGATACCGCCGAAGAAGTAGACGGGACTACAACCGGATCTGAAGGCTTCGAACCACCCTTGGACTCATTCATCCAGTTGGTTAACATCTCTAACTGCCTGCGCAAAGGCGCCAGAGACGAATAAAAAACAGTTAACGGAGGCTTGGAAGAGCCTAAATGTTCAGCAGGAGGCGGAATAACTACTTGCGCCTCGCTCGGAGCCGCCGAAATTTGAGGCGAAACAGGCGCATCAGGCGTAACAGACGAGAAAGCGCCTAATGAAACACCCTTAGAACGGCTAGCTACAGCTCTACCACAATCTCTACTAGTAGATGGAGCCGAAAAAGGAACAGATTGAGGCGAAAAACGAGCCGCTAACGGCCGTGGCGCAACACTACTCTCAGGCTCCTTATACCGCTTGACTGGAGGCGGCGAAGAATCGGCGCCTGAACGCCTCTTTAAGGGACGCGAAACGGGCGAATCTCGCCAAGAGCGCCGCGCGATCGGAGACGAATTGCTTGAATCAGTCGAAAGGCGTCTAACCGCAACACCTTTCCAGCACTTAACTGAGTCCTGTTGAGGCGCAACAGGTTCAACAAGAGAGGCGCCTGTCTGTGGGCAACTCCCGATCGACTCCCTTGACTTCCGGTATGTCTTCTCCCAGTGCGGGGGAGTTGGACAGTGACCTTTGTCTAGGAGACGTGTCAGGACAGACAGACGCACCCTCAACTACACTCTTACCTGAAACCGCTTTCTCCAAAAAAAGTCTTAACCGAATTACCAAGTTGCATAACCATATCCGCTAGTACCGAAAATTTCTGATCGAACCTCGATTCAAGACTGGCAATGGTGTCGGAAGAAATTACACGGGAAGCCCGAGAAGTGGGATTAGTAGGAGGAATAGGAGGTGTAGTTAAAGGAGACATAACAATTTGAGGAGAAACAGAAGGAACAGATGCATCGCAAGAAGAAGCAGAGCTAAGCTTACTTTCCCTTAGCGCTGCTTTCCTAATTCTGTCTTTCGCTAATTTCTCCGAGTATGAACTAAAAAACTTCCATTGAGAATCAGTCCAATCACTACACTCATTACATGTTCGATCTGCTGAACAAACCTGTCCCCTACACTTGACACATTTAGTGTGAGAATCATACTCTAATTTGGATAGCCTAGTTTTACATCCTGAGATGCAAAACCTAACTCCCGACGGACTAGAATCCGACATGGCAACGCCTAAATAGTATTCAAATAAATAACAACGCCAAAAAAGAGTACTTCACCAATTCCGAAGATCAAATCCACAAGAAAAAAGCGAAGCAAAGTCACCGGACGCCGGCAGGAAAAGAATTGGATTCACCTGGGCAGTTGTACTTGGTTCTCCCGCGATTGGAGGGAGATGACGTCATCACCACCAGTGTTGGCGACGCCTACGCGCTAAATTTGAATTTAGTCTCCTGCCGCTCGTGGAAATCACGGCTGTATAATTGTTCGGTAAGACACTACAATAAAACAGGCAATTGTAAAACCCCTGGGAAGTGAGATCTTCCACTTCCTCTATAGCTTCCTTGAACAGCATCTGATCGACGAGATGTAGAAGGGCTTGTTTCTTGATAGGATCCTTGTAATTTGCTGTCAACTCCCTTGGAGTTGTAGTCAAGGGAGGTTTTTCCCTGAAGGGGATTAAGTATCCTTCCTTTAGGATGGAGAGGGACCAGGCATCGGCACCTTTCTGTGCCCAGGCTTCGTGAAAGTTTAGAAGCCTGGCACCTACTTTCGTCTGGAGGACAGCATTCTCACTGGGTCTTGACAAAAGGCCTTCGTGAAGACCTTCCTCTCTTCTCAGACCGCCTACTCCTAAGAGAGGATCTAGGTGCGGACCTTCCCCGAAAGGGCTGCTGGAAGGGAGCTTTTTCTTTCTTGGTTACCTGGACCGCAGGTTTAAGCCTCTTAGTCGACCGGGCCAGGAGATCCTGTGTGGCCTTCTCTGATAAAGTCCCCGATATATCCTTCACGATCTCCTGCGGAAAGAGGTGACTAGAGAGGCGCGCGTACAACAGGGCGGATCTCTGAAGAGGCAACACAGATTTCATTAAGGAGGAGCTAAACCCTGCCCTCTTCTTAAGAATATAGGATCCAAAAAGGGATGCTATCTCATTGGAACCATCCATCACCGCCTTGTCGAGGCACGACAAAACACTACCCAATTCGTCCATGCTGACAAATTCTGGATCTTGCGACTTCTTGGTTAAAGCTCCTAACGCCCAGTCCCTAAAATTAAAAACTTCAAGGGTCCGAAACAGGCCCCTGATGAGATGATCTAATTCACACATCCCCCATGCGGCTTTAGCAGATTGTAGCGAGTGTCGTCTTGACGAATTCACTAGGGCGGAGAAGTCTGCATCAGAAGACGACGGGAGTCCAAGGACCATCGGTTCTTTGGTTTCATACCACATACGAGGTTTTCCCGTAAGCTTGGAAGGTGGGCAAGCAAAAACCGTCTTCCCCGCTTCCTTTCTAGATCTAAGCCAGCTCTCTAGACTCTTAAGTGACTTTTTCATTGAAAGAGTAGGGGTCATCCTGACGAAGGAGGGGGACTTCGACAGTTTCGTACTGGAGAGTAACGATCCTGGAGAAGGAGGATCCGAAGGTCGTAGAGAGTCTCCAAACACTTGCAGCAGGAGAGAAGCTGGCCTCTTATAGTCCGAAATACCTGCGTCTTTGGGAGTTTCTTCTTCCGAAACCTCTTCAAAAGGCGCTGAAGGAGAAGATGGCTTTCCAGGTGAAAGATCCTTAGGAGGAGAACCCATTCTTCCCTTCTCCGAAGCTTGATCCGGAGAACGGAGTCTCTTTCTCTCAAGATTCCTGTCTGTAGGAGCATCAAAATCCACTTGTTGGATATTATCAGAAGCCTTGATCCTATCCTCTTCCTTCCTGCACGAGTCCTGGAGCTTTCCTGTGTTTAGGCGCCTGACAGGTGAGGCGTTTGCGTCCTTGAATGAGCGCCTGCGAGGCGTAGAGCGCCCACTGTTACTAGGGCTTCTGATAGCCTCCTGGCGCCTGCGAGGAGAGGCGCTTGCCCCTGGTAGGCGAAATACGCCTGCGAGGCGAAAGGAGAATGTCTCTGTCCTGGCGCCAAGAAGGAGAGGCGCTTGCGTCCTTCCTAGAACGCCTGGGAGGAGAAGAGCACCCGCCACGATCCTGGTGCCTACTCGGAGAGACTTTTGAGTCCCTAGAAGAATGTCTGGACGATCCAACATAATCTGGAAGCCTCTTGGTCTCTGGGCGCTTGTAAGAAGGAGAGAGTGCTTCCTTCGAAGCTCGTCTGGAAGCAGAACGAATCCTCCTACTCTCTTGTGGAGCTCTGTAACGAGAGGGGCTCTCGTCTCTTTCGGAACGCGTAAACGAACGAATTCTCTCACGAGAGATATGCGAAGAATCAGACAGGAGGAGGCTCTCAGGCTCCTGGTACTTGTCAGGGGAGGCGCTTGTGCCTCATGACAAACTCCCGGGCGATCTCTTACCCGAAGGGAGCTTCCGATCCGAACGCTGAGCTGGAGAGGAGCGTCTAAAGTCGCAAGTGAACGAAGAAGAAGGCTTCGCTGGAGACGAAAACCTTTCAGGCGAGGTGCGTCTGCTGGCGCCAGAGCACCTACTTTCTGAGGCTCTCCTATCTGAGCTCTTGACGGGAAGGGATAAGTCTTTCTTCCGAGAAGAGCCTTTCGAAAGAACTCCTACTAAGGCGGACAATTGCTCCTGGAGGCCTACCAGAACTTCCTTCGTTTTAGACGAAAACCCTTCCGGAGAGGAGTCAGGCGATCTAGGCGCTCTTTTCTTACAAGCAGGAGAATACTCCGGAAATGGCTCAGGACTGGAATGCAAAGTGTCGCTTGCGGGCGGCTTCCAGGCTCTCTTGAGAGGGCGCGACTTAGAAGACGAACTCCATCCTCTTCTCGGTGATGACGAATCCGAGTCAGAAAGGCACTTCCTCAGGACGCTTTTGCAATAGCTGTCCTTGGCAGCCTGGGAAGCGACTACAGGATCTGCCGAAGGGACGCCTGACCATTGGGAGTACCCCACATCCCCCTTGCGGCTGTCGACATTCCTCCTCCCCTGGGCACGGGAGTTTGGAAGAGGTCTAGGCCTAGGAGCAGTGTGGGATCAGTCAGACTCCCCCTCCACTTCACTGGGGACACAGCACAAATCACTGCACACGTCACTGCGCTTACCTGTATCCTTCATCGCTTGCAGTTGCGATTGCAAGCTGATAATAGAGGCTCTCATTGCAGCCATTTCCGTAGACGTATCCACGGGTTCGCTGCGGGGGGAAGGGGCTGAAACCAAACTAGGAGCAGGAGAATTAACAGAAGAGTTAGGAGCTACCTCTTGCTCAATAGAGCAGGATCTACTCGAGCTTCTGATGGAAGCTTTCCTAACTCTATCCTTCTCTAGTTTTCTTATATAAGCAGCCAAGCTCTTCCATTCAACCTCAGTTAAACTTTCACACTCAAGACAGGTATTAGTTGCAGAACACTCATTCCCCCTACATTTACTACAGACAGTGTGAGGATCCACAGAAGCCTTCGGTAGCCTCACCTTACACTCCTCTTTCGCACAAACTCTAAATACAGGTACCACGTCAGACATTCTAAAGAGAGATCTTATCCAAAATAAAAAAAACGGTCCACGATAAGCGTATGCCAATGCCAAAGATCAATACGTCACCAAAGGTCAATCAGATAATCCTCAGCAAACGAGAAAAGAATTCTAAGCAGGAGGCACCAACAACGTTGTTGTCGGTACCGGCGACAGAGAAAATCTGATTGGAAAACGGGAATGGTTCCTAGTCCTGCCACCCAGCGGCAGGAATGGGCTGATCACCTGACCTACCTGTCGCGTGTGCCGCGAGTTTTGAATTCTGTCGGGACGTCAGAGACTATAGCTAAGTATATATCTGCCGGGGAAGTTGCATGTACAAAAATATCAAATAAAAGTAATAAAATATAAAAGTTTTTATAACAAATATTTTATTAATATAATCCCATCAATCATATAGAGCCATCATTCAATCTGAATGTTCCCATACAAGTGCATACAGTATAACCTTGTCTTGTAAACAGAAGCATCAGAAAAGTTAATTTAGTGATTGTTCATGAAATCTTGCCTTCAACTCACTATTAAGTAAGCTAATTACTTCATTCCATTGTTTATGTAGCTTGAAGTCACACAGCATAAACATGGGAATGGGAGATGGACTTCATAAATGAGCTATGGATTTGAATGAAAATCTTGTCTGTACCATCAAAACCCATCAACCTTACAGAGCCAAAATCATATTTTAAGAGGGAAGCAGAAAAGTTCCGAGTCCCTGACTTGCATGGATCCCACAGATCCAATGGAACACTTGCAGAATGTACAGGTCAAGAATGAAGGCTTAAAAGTACAGTACCTGCTCTCATAGGATGCTGTAAGTAGTGGAATGCCCTCAGGCAAAGCCTGTAGTTTGAGCTAGAGATATGTCAAGGGCAGCATTCATAGCCATGGAAAAGAAATTCCTTTATTCTCCTAAATATGAATGTAGTATGAACTAGACTGTTAAAGAGTAGGAAGAAGATAAAACTTTCTTAAACCACAAGTGAAAGTTGTCTTGCTGTAACTTTAGATCATAAAGCATGACATCCTCACCAGAATCAATCATTTTACATTCATCAGTTGTTTGGAATAGGATGTGGTGATCCAAGAGCACTTCCTCTGAGGCTATGGAAAGCCACAGGTGACTAACACTACAACAGCTGCAGCTGTAGGGACCTCATTCTGAAGCAGCTGTGAGGAACAAACTTTTCCAGAAGACACACATCTAATCACAGACTGCCACAGTTTTTCTGGAGGACTTGGTTGATATTGGAAGTCCTATTAACTATGAGCAGATGAATGGAGGACTTGCCCAAGTTACCCTCTTACCAGAACTTAACCACCTGGTTATCATGCTTCAACTAGTTTCCAGCTTTAGTTGAAGAATACTTTTACATAAAAGATTTTTTTATATTTCTGTAGAAACATACTTCACAATGTTTCCTAATACACTTATATCCACCTCTAAAAACTGGCACAAATTTCAGACTGGCATTTGGTGATTAACTTTAATTTAAGCAAGACACTGTAACCTAGGACACTTTAGAAAGGACACAGGCCCCTACAACTGGGCACATTAGGATGCAGTTGGCCATAATTACAAAATGTGAGAGGATAAGAAACAAGGGTCAATATATGATAGTACATACAGGCAGTCCCCGGGTAACGAGCGTGGATAAGCGAAAATCGTCATTAGCCGGAACATCCAATAATTATAGTAATAAATGGTGCTTATGACGCAGTAATGCCAATCAGCACCAATAAACTTTTTACTGGCACCTAAAATTTGCTTACCAGCGCCGATAAACCCACTACTGACCTTGATAAACCATCTACTGATGCGGATTAACTGCTTACCAACGCTGATAAACTGCTTGACAGCACCACAAATCTGGTTAAGGATGTCGTTAGTCACACATTGTACATAAAACCAAATCCCCGTTAACCGATGCCACCAAACTAATCTATCATACCCTAACCTAACCTAGTTGGCAGTTTTACTTAGCCTGGGGTCTGATCCCTGGTAAAGGATATGAAGTTTTCATATGGCAATAATATCACTCCCTGAACACCTGAATTAGCCCGATTAACAACACTTAAATTGAGGTGGGATCAATCAAATTCAGCCCGACCTGACAACGGAACATAAGCAGGTAACTCAGTATCAACCCACCATGTGTAAAAGTATGTAACCTCACCTAGTTGTCCAACTTGGTAGGTGAGCATGATTGCGGAGAGAGTACCTCAACATCAGTCTCGTATCTAAGGTCATCTCAGTCATAATTGCCTCCCGTGTGGTATACTCTATATCTCTCATGTATGAAAGGGGAAGTGAAACCTCCCATCTGGCTATCTAGCTTCTCATGTCTGGTGGAGAAGTTGAGTGAGCAGGCCCTTCGAGTTCTCAACTGTTCAATGACGTAGATGACTGTGCCCAAGAGTTGAAGATGTTCCAACATGACCATCGGGATCTGCCAAGCTTCCAAAACATAAAATTACCCTGACCTTTACACTACCACCAACTACCTGAACCCCTAATGCCCTAACAATATAATCCTTCTCTGAAGAAAACTGGATATCCCTAAGGTAGAAAGTTGTGAAAACTGACACTGACTTCCAAGAAGCCGCCACTACGGTGGTGGGCAAGGCGTACACTTCGAGGTTGTCCCATGGGTGTTGGAGTGCATCCTCTGCAGCTGCCCATAGGTCTGGCATGACGAAGAAAACCTGGAGTTTTCTGTTGTGTTGGGTGACAAACAGACTCACCACTGGACGCCCCCACAGTTCGAAGAGCCTTTCCGCCATGTCTGGGTGTAGAGACCATTCTGTCTCGAATCACCTGATTCTGGCGGCTGAGCTTGTCTGCCACTACATTCCTCTTGCCTCGAATGTACCTGGCTGACAGCTCCACTGAATGAGATGCGGCCCACTTGTGCACTTGCACAGTCAACTGTTGCAACAGGAGAGACACTAGGCCGCGTTTGTTGACGTATGCCACTACCGTGGTGTTGTCGCTCATCAACATCATGGAGTGTCCCATCACGTTCCCGGAATTCTAGGAGCGCCAGAAACGCTGCCTTGAGCTCCAGGACGTTGATGTGAATGTACTCGTCGAGTCGATACCACCCACCCGAAACCAGCCAACTCTTCCAGGTGTGCGCCCCAACCCTCGGTCGATGCATCCAAGAACAGAAGCATCTCTGGAGGGGTGTGTGTAACTGCACTCCTCTTAAGAGGTTCCTGTCGTCTAGCCACCAGGCTAAATCCTCCCTCACTTCCTCCATGAGAGGAACAAGGAAGGATTGCGGATCCCGAGCCTGTGACCAACACTCCTTCAGTCTCCATTGCAGAGACCACAGGTGAAGAAGCCTGTGAGGGACTAACTTCTCTAATGACGACAGGTGACCGATCACGACCTGTCAAAGCTGAGCTGGTTGTTCCTGTCGTGACAGAAACCGTTGAGCTGCCTCCCTGAACCTGCTGATCCTCGAGTCTGCGGGGAAAACTTGTGCTGCTGCCATGTCGATCAGCATGCCCAAGTACTTTATCCTCTGCTTGGGGGAAAGATCCAACTTCTCGAAATTTATCATGATCCTCAGATCACGACTAAAGTCGAGGAGGTGTTCCCTGTCCTGTAGCAACTGTGAGTGAGAGCTGGCCAGAACCAACCAATCGTCGGAATACCTCAAAAGACGTATCCCGATCGAGTGGGCCCAAGTTGACACCAGTGTGAACACTCGTGTGAATACCTGAGAGCGGTCAAGAGTCCGAAACAAAGTGCCCTGAATTGGAAAACCGTCCCATCGAGGATAAAGCGTAGGTACTTTCTGGAGGACCGATGGATGGGTTTGAAAATGAGCATCCTTCAGGTCCACCGAAAGCATGACATCATTCTCCCTGATGGAATCGAGCATGGAACGTGCCGTTTCCACCATGAACCGAGTCTGGCAAACGAATCAGTTCAGAGGAGAGAGATCTAGCACTGGTCTCCAGCCGCCCCCTTAGACTTCTCCACCAGGAAAAGCCGGCAGTAGAACCCCGGTGACGGTTCTCACACAATTTCTACAGCTCTCTTGCTCAGCATCGTCTGCACTTCTTCTTTGAGTGCCACGTCCCTGGCAGAACCAGGAACGTATGTTTGGTGATGGACCGGATGAGAAGTGAGAGGCGAAGTGAGGGGGTGGCCTCAACTCAAAAGGGGAGAAGATATCCCTCCTGAAGGACATCTACTACCAAGGTCTCTGCTCCGCAGCGCTGCCCAATGTTGCCCAATGGCTCGCCAGGCAACTCCCCCCCACTTTCGGCAGCAGATGAAGGGGAATGCCATCCCTAGCGTTTCCCCTTTCACTAACCCTCCTTCCCATGAGAGGAGGGCTGAGAGGAGGACTGATGCTCGCCTCTTGAAGCAAAGGACGGTGCAGAAGTCTTGGGGGCAGAGGCCTAACCGCAGTTGAACGAGACAGCCCCGACATCTCCGTAACTGCCTGGTGTACCAAACAGTCGCTGTCCTCAGCTCTCCGTTTTTCCACCGCAGCATCCACCATCTCTCTAGGGAAGAGTGAGGAGGAACCCAGCAACAGTCCTTTCCTTAGACCCAATGCCAACTCTGGGGCAGCCGACCTGGATACAAGATTCAGGACAGTGTCCCACCTCCTAAACACCTAGGATGTACAGGTTGGCAGTCTGGTGGGTCAGGTAAGAGATAGCCCTACCCCCAAACTGACAAAGTCTCCAGAAAGCCAAGTCTTCTCCAGGAGCTACTGGCCCCAAAGAAGTTGTGACTCTGGATACTGTGAGGAACCACAGATCCAGCCAGGAGACGGCCTGGAAGGCTGCCATAGCAGTAGACTCCAAGGAAGTTGCTTCTTGCTGCATGAACCAGAGGTTCTCAGACAGCAGGTGTTGTAGAGGCAAGCCAGGAGTTAGATGAGCTTACTCCGGGTCAACCAGACTGGTTGAAAAAGGGTTTTCTGAAGGCACATAGAAGCGCCACTGACGAGGCAGAGGAGGGGGAAGCAACTTGTCCGACCTGCCGAACTAAGCGAAGCTTCTTGTCCTAAGACAAGAGCGTTCACCTGGTCCAGCACACTGTCAGCCAAGGAGGACCATGGAAGCCACACGGAAGCTCTGGGTTCCTTCTTAGGCCCCCAGAACGACTCTAACCACGAGGGGCGGTCAGAGGGGGTAACTACTGATCCTTCCCCAAGGTCCTGTGCTGACAAATGAGAGCGATGACCTCAGCAAAAGACCTCTGTATCTCCAGAGTGACAGTGTCCAGAGGCGACGGACCACCAGGTCCATCCTGGCCAAGTCCCTCCCAAGATACTCTTCCTTCAGCAGGAAGAACATTATCAGCCCCCCTTGGATTTCCTCTGACCACTTGAGCGTATGACCTCTCGGGTCCTTGGACCAAACTGGGCACATAAGCACTCGTGAACAGACCGTAAGGAGCGCACTCCTCATGGTAACCCCCGCTCCTCCCGATGTATCTCCAGGAAGTTGAAGGGACACGGGAGGCAGATCTGACGCTACCGTTCTGTCTACCAGCAGAACTGGTGAACAGAGAGGGCTGCAGGCGATCACCAACCAGCAGTGATGACTGGTCTGTAGGTCTAGACGAGCGTTCTCCCTGTGGAGAAGCGCTGGCCCGAGGACGGTAGCATCGATCTCTCACGTCAGGGGAACCACTACTGGCTGCCCAGACTGTCCGATCACGCTGGTGTGATCAACAGTCTGGTGACGGATAGCGTCCACCAACACGACGAGAACAGGCACCGTCTTCTCGATGCATCACAATCCCAGAAGCAGCCGAAGCTGCTCCCGGAGACTGGGGGGACCTCCTCCCAGTCTCACCTCTTGTAAGGTCCAGCGGGACCATCACGTCTACCCTGGGAACCAGATGATTGTTACAGAACTGATCACCAGATAGGCGGGAAGGTGGGAGTCACCTCGGTGACTCCCACCTTCCTTCCGCCACAGACCCTAGCTGCACGTTCACTGGTGGGTGATTGTACACTTAGTGAAACTCGCTCATGAGTACCCGAGACAGTTCCTGATCCAGAGGCAGAGCCTCGAGATCCGGGAGCAGAGGAACTGGCAGTGGCTGGTACCTCTGCGGTCCCCACCTTGCTCATCCCTGGGGACAGCGAGGTGGTTCCCATCCCCGAAGGAACGGGTAGATCAGCGGAAGGCCCACCCGCCTCACCAGTGATGAGACAGGCCCTTAGAAGTCCCTGAACGAGACTTCTTGGGGGGGGGCCCAGAACATCACATTCTTCAGCCGGGCAGCCTCAGAAGGAGAAGTGGAGGCGGCGGCAGAAGACGACGACAACACCTTCCGCTTCTTCTTAGACCACTTCTTCGTCAGCTTCCTCAGAACAGCAGACAGATCCCCAACTCGGGATGGGGCTGCTTCGGCTGCCAAAGCAGCAAGCTCCAGCACAGCCTGGGACGGAGGGACTGGCACAGCAGCAGCCCTCCCACAGGCAGGAACAGGGGCAACAGGCACGGCAACAGTGACAGGAGGGAAGTCCAAGGGCGAGCTTTTTGGGCACTCGAAATCAAGAGGGGGAGCGAGGCCAGAATAGCCTGGAGGAGGAGGTGGGAGCTATTCCACCCTCGAGGTATGTGGCATCAGTGCAACTGCAGCAAATGGAGTGACCGATGTTACGTGCTGGGTATACACCAGATGTGGTGGTGTCGCATACCCAGGCAACGAGATGGTTGTGGTCGTCCTTGACTCTGTCCCATGAGTCACCGGGGCTGCTGCGAGATGGCTCAGCAGTCCCTGAAGAGAAAAACGGAATGCAAGCAGATTCAGGGTACGCCATACCTGCCGTAGATCACCACCTGCGGAGTCAGACAAACCTGAGGGAGCAAAAGTCAGGTTAATAGGGGGAAGTTCCTGTTCACCCAGAAGGGGAAGGATCCCCACTGAGCGAACTGAAGTTCCCGAAAACAACCCCACCCCCGCACAGCACCCATGTACCCAAAACAAAAATACTACAGGGCCCGAGAGCAATCATGCCCTCGGCACCGAGTGCAAGGGCATAAGGATCAATTCCTAGCTGAGTGGAATCATGATCCAAAATGAATATTGATGCAATCAATAATAAAAGGATATAAAATTGAAAAAGAATCTTGCATTACGATTTCACTTCACAATGAATAAAGGGCTCGGGTCGAGTGCATTTGCGCCTTCGGACCGAGCGCAAGGGGGAAAGGATCCATTCCCGATTATGAGCGGAAACCTTGATCCACGATGAATTGATGCAATCAAAACATATATGAAAATGAAAAGAATACTGCGCTTGCGATTCACTTCATACAAGATAAAAGGGGGAAGGATCAATTCCCGGGTAAGAGCGGAAACATTGATCCAATGAAAATGATGCACTCAAAATAATATATGAAAATGAAAAAGAATACTGCACTTGCGATTTCACTTCATACAAATAAAAGGGGGAAGGATCAATTTCCGGGTAAGAGCGGAAATTGATCCAAAATGAAGTATTTATGATAAAACAAAGTTTTATGAATACTTACCTGGCAGTTATATATATATATAGCTATAGTCTCTATCGGTCCGGCAGATTTTTCAAAACTCGCGGCAACCGCCGAGTGGTAGGTTTTCGGTTAGGTGGTTTAACAACCCTTACAGGGTGGTACTTGGAACCATTCCCATTTTCTATTCCTCAGATCATCTCTTGCTCGACCTGTCTCCTGAGGGGAGGTGGGTGGGCCTTAAAATATATATACAACTGCCGGGTAAGTATTCATAAAACTTTGTTTTATCATAAATATGATATTGTTATGATACAATAAAGTTTCATACATACTTACCTGGCAGATACATACTTAGCTAAGACTCCGTCTTCCCTGACAGAAATTCGAATTTCGCGACACACGCTACAGGTAGGTAGGTCAGGTGATCTACCATCCCGCCGGTGGGTGGCAGGAATAGGAACCATACCTTCTAAAACCAGATTTTTCTCTTCCACCTGTCTCCTGCGGGGAGGCTGGGTGGGCCATATATCGTATATATCTGCCAGGTAAGTATGTATGAAACTTTATTGTATCATAACAATATTATTTTCATACATTCAACTTCCCTGACAGATATATACTTAGCTAATTGGCACCCTTTGGTGGAGGATAAGAGACAGCTATTCACTGATTAGACAGGTAAACAACATACGTTGTAGGTAATAAATAAATAAAACCTTGGCTCCTATGTGTTTAGACGAAGGGTTGACTTCTTAGCTATTGCTAGGAGTCTGCTTCGTCTCAAGAGCCTCAGCGAGGATGTGACCTATGGCTAAAAGTTCTTGTGGGTCTGTCAATGGGGTCTTATCCACTTACTCGACAGAGCCTGATGGCCTTTGTCAATGGGGTCTTATCGACTTACATGACAATACACCTATGCCTAGTGGCATAATTAAGGAGCACAACACCGATCCCGATCACCTGATCCTAATACGAGGGCTTGTGCTTAAAAAGTTATCCCCAAACTCCTTTCAAACAACCCAAAGAACCAAATACTATGTTAAAAGAAAAATTAACTCACTTAGTTAAGGATCAGTGTCGGCTCCCTATCCCTTCGTGCAAAGGGAAGTCAACTCCCGAGTTGTATCTTCCGTAAGTTACAGCTAATATGTCCTTCACGACATATTTTTCTGGAAAGAACAAGAATTCATAAAAGCTCGCACTTCAAGCGCTTTTAATTCTCAGCTGTTTGAAGGAATCATCAAGTTACTCAAGAAGTGCTTGGCGATCACATTTGTTTCAAAGAAGAAGACCAGGGCTTTCTTTGAAAAGGATCTCTTCTGGATGAAGCCTAGAGCCTGGCTTGCGCCTGGCTGGCGTCTCGCGCCTCGCCAGGTTGGCGCCTTGTGCCTGCCTGGCACCTTGCGCCTGCCTGGAACTTCGCGGCTGGCTGGTACCTCGCGCCTGCCTGGCGCCTCACGCCTAGCGCTTGGCTGGCGTCTCGCGCCAGGTTGGCGCTTTGTGCCTGCCTGGCGACTCGCGCCTGCCTGGAGCTACGCGACTGGCTGGTACCTCGCGCCTGGTTGGCTCTTCCCCACTTGCCGGAGCTTCGAGCTTGGTAGTCTCTCGAGGATACCTGGCAATGTCCACATCGGACACTCTTATCTGTCCGATATGTTCGCATCTAGCGCATCTGTGCCAGGTTGTAGGCCCGGTCTTTCTCCTCATCAGTCAATGACAGTGTTCTTGGGGCTGTCTGCCTCTGGCGTTTTTTACACCTGTTTTGGCATATGGCTCCTGGTTGGCGCTACATTGTCCGAAAGTCCTGAACATCCACAATAGTAAATCACAAGACTGGAGAAGGGTGGAAGAAATTCTTCCACTTTGAGCTTTGGCCTCTCCGGCAAGGGGAGGTGATTGTAGTCAGCTACATCCAGTATACGATAGGATATCTAACAGTACGAGAGATTAGAGTCTTCCTCCGAGGAGGATCCTTCTTGAGTACTTCCCTTGCTCACAAGATCTCTTCTTACCTGTTGAAGGGGTTTCTCGTTGCAGAATCTTCCCTATCCTTGTCCAAAGGAAGGGAAGAAGCCTGGAAGTCGAAGGAGACTCCGAGCTGAAATTGGGAGGACTCCTGATTTCTAGCTGTTTATTGTATCCCTCTGAACACCTTCTGGGAAGCATTTCGAGCCGTCATCGCATTCCAAGACTCTGTAGGCATACGTTTGAACCATTCTACTGTAGATGAAAACGTAAATACCCTGCCTGGACAACGAAACCTCTATCTGAAAACATTGAATCAGGAATAGGGGGTTTTAGTTCTTTTGCCAGACATACTATGCTGGCAAGAACCCATTGCCTAGTCTCCATAGAATCTGATGCGAGATTCCAATGCTCAAAAAAAAAAAAAAAAAAAAAAAAAAAAAAAAAATTCACTTGTCTTCTTGGTCGTTTAGGACCAAGAGAAACAAAGAATTCCCTCATAAAAATTTCTCAAAGAAGTTTGATGAGGAGCAGTTCCATCTTGTCGGAACATGGAATCTGTGGCCACAAAAAAGATCCCATTAGAAGTACATGATATCCTACTCTTGTCATATTGAGGTATCGTATAAGATCCCGAAGATCTTAATCCTCTGCTATCTCCAATTCCCTTTGTAGAGACAGAGTATAGCCTTTTACTGCATTCTTTGATAGCATACATATACAAAGGTGATTCTTCCCTCTGAAAGGGAGGAAAAAACCGCTATGTGGTTCACAGAGGTATCGGAAGAGGACAGCTTCCTCATTCCCTCTAGCACGATCTGCAGCAATTCTATGTCTTGGCCATGACTATTGTCATTTACCTTGAAAAATCCTCTCATTCATGTCCACTTCTGGTCAGTCTGCACGCAGACAGACTCTGAGTGGAGAGGTTGTTAAGGTCCATTTATAATAGATGCTGATAGAATATCCAGACTCTCTTGGAAAAAACTTCCAAAACATGTTGTGAGAAGAACGTGACCTCTGTGAATCCAACCTCTCTAAGGCCAAAATGAGGCATAAAGTATTATCCTCTCTTTCTTTGACGCCCTTTATCTTAAATTCTGTAAAGAATTTATATTTAGGGGAAAAAAGACTAAAGTTTATTCCCCTTTCTATAAAATAAAGATGGCATATATTGCTACCTCTCTTGGTTCGAGGAAAAGGAAGCAGTCTATAGGAAGCCTGTTCGTCTTCTACCTTGCTAAGAGATCTATGAAGAAGACTTTCCGCAGGTTCTCACAACTCTTTCCAATAAATGTTAGACATACGTTAACAGTTATTATCGTCGATCAAGAAGGTTATCGTCGATCAAGAAGGTTCTCTTTGTTAACGCGAACAGAAGCGAAAAAAGAGATTCTCGATGTTCTTTGCGATATGAGAGAGTCGTGGAATTGGCCTAAGTGATTAAATGGGTAACGAAATCAGGAACAAATCTTGCCGTTACCGAGCCTGCTGTCCGAGAGGCTACTGGACTCTTAGGTTAATAACTCGCTAAAATGAGAAAATCTTGGATGGTGCTCTTGGCTCACTGCGCCAGGCTGGCGCATTGCGCCAGGTTGACGCTTCTAGCGCTTTGCGCCAGGTTGGCGCTTCTGGCGCATTGCGCCCGGTTGGCGCGGCTGGCACTTCCTTCTAATTCTTTTTAGGTTATGTGCCAGAACATCTGTGCCTTTATGGTACCCGACATCCTTTCACATGTTAATTCCGTTTTTAGTAGGAAAAAACTTTATATACGTAGTATAGTCCATTCAGGGAAACAAGTTCTGCCACAAAGAGAATGTTTCCCATCCGACTCATCCATCTTCTTCTGAGCAGGTACTCTAATAAGCCATGCTTTCGTAAGCCTGAGAGCATTATATAATATAATGTTCTGCTGCGATAGAATCCTTTAATAATGTTACCTACGGTAAACAGCATTGAAAGGTTGTAATATCTCTCTTATTGAAAGCTTCTTAGCAAAAGGCATACAATATTTTATTTATGTTAGCTTAACTATCCCCTCAATCCGAGGCTAAGACTGCGATTGTAGGGGAGAGATACAGATAGTTATTCCATCCCGCAGGAGAGAGAGAATTAACCAACCACTTATGACCGACACCTACATGGTACTGCGTTGGTCTCAGCGAAAGCAGTCTCCGTTAGCCGTCTGGCCTTACTCTTCCAGACTTGCCAGCTACTCCATTTAATAAAGGAATCTTATAAAATTATTATCGAACTTCAGGAAGTTCTTATTAAAGCATATTTAAGCGAAACAAGATTTCGATAAATCTAGAAACTAAGTAGGTGTTGTCTTAACAATCCCTTTAAGCATAGTCCTTCCTAGGGAAGTCCTAGAAGGATACTGGTAATTGAGTTGCACAGCAAAGAAGTAACTACGGTATGTGTTTATGATTTGACCGTATCGTATTCTCATACAGCAGATACGTACTCTACTACCTTCTACTATCTTCGTTCTTTTCGTTAATAGTACGATAGAAAGAGTATATATATCTCCTTAAGGAAGGAAGTTAATCCAGGAACTCTTTAAATCTTCGTGATTTCCTCATAAATCGCGGAAGAGACAGAATTCCTGTTCATCTCTTGGGTTTACGGAAGGAAGTAGATATTTCCTATCCGCCATCATACCCAAACGTCGATGAGATTCTTATTAAGAAAAACTCCCAAAGCTCTTGCCTCCTCATAACGAGGGAAGAGCATGGATGAAGGAGTGTGTCCGCATTGAGAGGAACTGCCTAACACAGGAGTCTTCTGAATAATGAAAAGGGGCTTCTCTTAGTATCAGAATCCTTCTGACAAAAGCAACGGCCGCCTGTGCGACCTCTTGCACCTTTGCCAGGGGAAAGTTGCTCAAGTTAAAAAAAAAAAACTCAAGAGGAGCCTCGCGACTGACCTCTCTCTCAAATGAAGATTTTGGAATATTCTGGCGCCTGGATCCTTGCGCCTAACGCCTGGCGTCTGGATAGTTCTGCGCGCCTGGAATGTTCCGCACGCTAGAAAGGAGACTCGCTCCTGGAACGTTCCGCTTGCGTGGAAGGTCCTGTGCGCCCTGATAGTTCCAAGCGCCTACTAGTCTTCTTTTAGGAGCCTCTTGCCAGTAAACATTCAATGGAAGCATCCTTCTGATTGCCACTCTACTATAAGGCTCCTCAGTCTAGCCGTCTGTTTTCTCTTTGAAGGCGCCTTGCGCCAAGAAAAATTTTCTGGAGCGTGGCTCGCGTTTATCTGTATGAACGAGGCTCGCGCTAGTCTGTTGGAACGCGGCTCGCGCTAGTCTGTTGGAACGCGGCTCGCTGCTGGCTGTTGGAACGTGGCTCGCGCTAGCTTGCTGGCTGGCTCTCAGCCTCTCGCTCAGTGTTCTCTTAGTTTTCAGAGAACGCGCTAGATCGTCCGAACTCCAAACATGTACATTCTTCGTCTTTTCGGATGTAAGATGAAGAAACGGAAGAAGAGACGCACTTTTTTAAGGATGCCTTTTCAATGGCTATCCTTGGCAGTCTGGGACGCTACTACAGAACCTGCCGACGGGACGCCCGACCTGTGGGGATTCTCTGAAACCTCCGTGCGGCTTTCGACATTCCTTCTCCTCTGGGCTTGTGAGCTTGGAAGAGGTCTAGGCCTGAGAGCGAGACAGAGCCGATCGGACGCACCCTCCACTATTATAGGACGCCTTTCCAATGGCGAACTTGGCAGTCTGGGACGTTCTACAGATCCTGCCGAGGGGACGCCTGATCGGTGGGGATTCTCCATAACCTCCGTAAGGCTTTCGACTTTCCTTCTCCTCTGGGCCAGGGAGCTTGGAAGCGGTCTAGACCTGGGAGCGAAACAGAGCCGATCAGAACGCACCCTCCACTGCACTGGAAACACTAAATTCACTTCTTACCTTATAAGAGCTCGCATTTTGAGCTACATCCAATTATCTTCAAATTTATTAATTTGTAGATTCTGTAGAGTAAGAAGGAGATGAGGATGCAAAAACTACAATTACTGTTAATACTCTAACTGCTCGTTAGCACGAGAGCTATTAAAGCTTCTAAAGGGAGCGTAAAAAGTTATATGCTTTCCTGACTTCCTAAAGTAGGAAGTTAGAGTTTTATATTTCCTCAATAAAGTTCTAACACTTATTACACGTATTAATAAATAAATATTAATATTTCCCTTTCTTGCAAACTACATGAGTGTCTACCGAAAACTTCGGTAGTTACTTCATAAAATCTTCGAAATTTTCGAAGTCAAATTTATTAAAAAGTTAATAAAAGCGTATGCCGAACCAAAGACCCAGTACTTCCCTGCAAAAGACAGCCCAGAAGATCGATGGCGATGAAACACGAAAATCAAGTCAGGAGGTACCGCAAACATTAGTTTAAAATACGGCGACAGAGAAAAATCTGGTTTTAGAAGGTATGGTTCCTATTCCTGCCACCCAGCGGCGGGACAGTAGATCACCTGACCTACCTACCTGTAGCGTGTGCCGCGAAATTCCAATTTCTGTCGGGGAAGACGGAGTCTTAGCTAAGTATATATCTGTCAGGGAAGTTGAATGTATGAAAACTTCATTTTTATGAATAGAACTTACCTGGCAGTTATATATATATAACTGATTCACACATTTGGAGGTGGGTGAAAGACAGCCAACATCGTTGGGGAAACAACTAAAAGTTGTAGGTTATAACCTTGATTCCTTACCTGCTAAGGTAGCTGACTTCAAAAGTTCCTGCCTCTTGAGTCGCTTTCCCTTAGGAGCGCCAGCCAGGATGAGACCTGCTATGCTGAAACCACTCAATAGTCTGTCAAACGGGGCGAGACCAACAACGTGACTAGACTTCTGCACTACCTATTCCCCTTTTAATTAACTGCAACCTTACTCAACCTAACCACCTAACCTTGCAGACTAGATATTTTATCTATTTAGCTAGACTGAGGGTGCCATCTCAACCAGACCACTCTTCAGACAACCATAAAAACACAAACCCCAATAAAGGTATGTCATACTAAAGTTAAGGTTGAGGGGAGGTAGTAACTCCTTCACCCAATAACGAAGACGTAGCTACGTATGGGCCCAAAGAGTAACACTTCTCGTAGTCTACTCTTACCTCTCTGAGATAATGAGAAGCGAATACAGAGTTGCTCCTCCAAAATGTCGAGTCCATTATTTGTCTAACTGACATGTTCTTCTGGTATGCCAATGACGTTGAAATAGCCCTCACCTCATGGGCCTTCACTTTTAAGAGACCGAAGTTCTCCTCACATAAGAGGTGAGCTTCTCTAATTGCTTCCCTCAAGAAGAATGACAATGCATTCTTCGAGAGAGGCCTTTGAGGATCTTCAACGGAACACCATAAAGCACTGGAAGGTCCTCTTAAATTCTTGGTCCATGACAAATATGTCCTGAGAGCTCTAACTGGGCAGAGGAGTCTCTCCTCCTCTTGACCCACCAAGTTTGTGAGGTTAGGAACCTCAAACGTCCTCGGCCAGGGTTTGGATGGGTTCTCATTCTTAGCGAGGAAGTCGAGCCTTAAGGAACATACAGCTCCGTCTTGACTGAAGCCTACGTGCTTCTCCATCGCCTGAATCTCGCTGACCCTTTTTGCTGTGGCGAGAGCCATCAGAAATAACGTTTTCTTAGTTAAATCTCTGAGGGTCGATTGCGAGATGGGTTCGAACTTCCTACCGCATAAGAACTTCAAAACCACATCCAAATTCCAAGCCGGGGGTCTTACCGTGTGTTTAGTCGTTTCAAACGACTTCAAGAGATCCTTCAAATCCGTATTTAATGATAGCTCGATGCCTCTATGCTTAAAGACTGTTGAAAGCATGCTTTTGTATCCTTTTATCGTGGATACGGCCAGCTTAGATTCTTGTCTGAGGAACAGAAGAAAATCAGCAATCTGACTCACAGAGGTAGTGGTTGAGGACACTTTGTGTCGTTTACACCAAGATCTAAAAACTTCCCACTTCGATTGGTAGACTCTCTGTGAAGATATCCTCCTCGCTCTTGCGATAGCTCTAGCCGCTTGCTCAGAAAAGCCTTTCGCTCAGACTTCTCGATAGTCTGAATGCAGTCAGCTGTAGAGCGAGGGGGTTTTGAAGATACATCTCGAAGTGGGGCTGTTTGAGAAGCTTTGGACTTGGAGGAAGGCTTCTTGGAAAGTCCACTAGCATCTCCACTACCTCTGTGAACCATTCTCTTGCTGGCCAAAAAGGTGCTATCAGGGTCATTCTCCCTGTTTCGAGAAGGGCGAACTTCTTGATGACCAGATTGATGATCTTGAACGGGGGAAACGCATAAGTATCCATCCCTGTCCAGTCCATCAAGAAGGCGTCCACTGCTATTGCTTCCTTGTCCGCTACCAGGGAGCAGTAGTTGGGGATTCTCTTGTTCTTGTTGGAGGCAAAGAGATCTATCGATGGCCTCCCCCATAACTTCCACAGTTCCTGGCAAACTTGAAGATCGAGGGTCCACTCTGTTGGAAGAACTTGCATTTTTCTGCTGAGCATGTCTGCCCTCACATTCTTCTGTCCCTGTACAAATCTCGTTAAAAGATTTATTCCATTCTCCTTCGTCCATACAAGGAGTTCCCTTGCTGCTTCGTATAGGGACAGAGAAGGAGTTCCTCCTTGCTTTCTTATGTACGCCAGGGCTGTGGTGTTGTCCGAGTTGACCTCTACTACCTTCCCCGAGACCACTTCTTTGAAGGCTTTTAAACCTAATGGGATGGCCATCAATTCTTTCTTGTTGATGCGCCATCCTTTCTATTGCACTTCCCAAGAGCCCGATGCTTCCTTGTTCCCCAGTGTTGCTCCCCAACCTGACTCCGAAGCGTCTGAGAACAACACTAGGTCTGGGTTCTTCTTGTATAGGGATATTCCTTCCCCCAATTTTGCGGGATCCAGCCACCAACTCAACTGTCTTTTGACGTCTGCTGGAATGGGAAAAGAAAAGGAGTCCTCCTGATTTCTCCTGTCCCATACTCTTGAAAGGAAGTGTTGCAGAGGTCTGAGGTGCAACCTTCCCAGGGAGACAAACTGCTCGAGCGAGGAGAGGGTGCCCAGCAAACTCAATCCACTCCTTCGCCAAGCACTTCTCTCTCCCTAGGAATTGCTGCACTTTCTCGAGGCACTTGTTCTGCCTCTCTTGAGAAGGAAAAGCCCGAAACCGAGCTGAGTCCAGAACTATCCCCAAATAGAGAATTGTCTGACTCGGTTCGGTCTGGGACTTCTCCTTGTTGATGATGAGTCCCAGTTCCTGGGTCATCAGAAACGTCTTTCTTAAGTCCTCCAGACACTTGTTCTTCGATTGCGACCTTATCAGCCAGTCGTCTAGGTATAGGGATACCCTTATCCCTTCTTGATGAAGCCAAGCCACTACGTTCGACATTACCCTGGTGAAGACTT
Source organism: Macrobrachium nipponense (assembly GCF_015104395.2). Classification (NCBI taxonomy): domain Eukaryota; kingdom Metazoa; phylum Arthropoda; class Malacostraca; order Decapoda; family Palaemonidae; genus Macrobrachium; species Macrobrachium nipponense. Next base: position 87,729,858 of record NC_087200.1, on the reverse strand, counting down.
GAGGGGCTCTACTGAGGCCGAAACAAAGGGCTCTGAACTGGAAACACCTGTTCTGAACCACGAATCTTAGGAATTTCCTTGAAGTTGGGTGGATGGGGATATGAAAATAGGCGTCTTGCAAATCCAGGGACACCATCCAGTCCCCTGAACGAACTGCCAGCACAGACTGAGTCGTTTCCATAGTAAATTTTGTCTTCTCTACAAAGACGTTCAGTGCGGTGACATCTAGAACGGGTCTCCATCCCCCCCCGAGTTCTTGGGTACTAGAAACAGGCGATTGTAAAAGCCTGGGGATTCTAGTTCCAGTACAGGTTCTATGGCTCCCTTTCCTAGCATCTGGTCTACTAGATCTAGGAGAGCCTCTTGTTTCGTAGCGTCCGAGTATTGAGCCACTAAGGCTCTTGGTGTTCTCGAAAGAGGTGGCTTTTTCAAGAAAGGGATCTTGTAACCCTCCCTGACGACTGAGAGGGACCAGGTGTCCGCCCCCTCCTTTTCCAAGTCTGCCAAAATCTTGACAGTCTTGCTCCTACTGCTGACTGGAGAACTTGTAACTCATTTCCTAGCACGGGATCTAAACGATCTCCTGCTTGTCCGTCCGCCTGTCTCATGTCTTCTTCCTCTGAAATCTGTCCTGGTCGGAGCCCTACCTCGAAAGGGCTGCAAAACCTTCTTTTCGTCTCTCTTTGTTGAAGCCTGACTGCCCGGTAGACCCTTTCTTACGGAGTGAGTTAGAAGATCTTGAGTGGCCTTCTGAGTTAGAGAAAGAGTAATATCCCTAACCAGTGATTGCGGAAAAAGATGTTCCGAGAGAGGGGCATAAAGGAGTTCCGCCTTCTGCGCGATCATAACTCATTTGGTGGCGAAGGAGCATAACAGCGCTCTTTTCTTCAAAATCCCCGACGTAAACAGGGAAGCCATCTCGTTCACTCCATCCCTCAATGCCTTATCCATACAGGCCATAATGCTAGTTAAATCCTCCATTTCTGTGGCCTGTATGTGTTCTGCTTTCCTGGCCAGCACTCCCAGGGCCCAGTCCAAGAAGCTGAATACTTCGAATGATCGAAATATACCTTTAACGAAGTGGTCTAACTCCGTCATGGACCACATCACTTTCGCTGAATTGAGGGCATGTCTCCTTGAGGAATCTACAATACTGGAGAAGTCCCCCTGGGAGGAGGCAGGTACTCCCAGGCCAAGAGCTTCTCCAGTCTCGTATCACATTCCCGCCTTACACGTCAGCTTAGCCGGAGGAAAGGAAAAGGTGGTTTTCACTGCTTGTCTTCGTTCCTTCAACCAGTCTCCAATTCTTGCCATCGCCTTCTTCGCCGAAATAGACAACTTCATCTTGATGAAGGCTGACTGTTTTTGCGACTTTCTTCAAACGAACTGTGACTGAGGAGAACGGGGAGCCGCTGGTTTAAGTTCCTCTCCAAACAGTTCAAGGAGGGAGCAAGAAAGCACTTTATAGTCTGCAGCCGCATTAGAAGGTTTATCCTCATCCTCTGAAATTTCTTCTAATTCCAGACTTCCTTCTATCTCCTTATCCCTATGGGTAGAAGGAACAAAGTCGGAAGGTCCTTGTTGATCCAAGCTGTCGTGTGCACCTTCAACAAATTCTTGCTGATGAACACTTGTGTCCGGCGAAAATTCCTGAACGTCTGATGCGTCCTTGCGTCGTGAACTGGAAGCGTCCTGAGGTCGAGAGTCCAAAGTGTCCTGGCGCCGAACGGCTGGTACATCCTGAGGCCGATCCCTTGATGCATCTTTGCATCGAGCGCTGTATGTTTCCCGACATCGGGAGCTGGATACGTCCTTCCTTCGAGAGCTGGATACGTTCTTTGCTAGAGAGCTGTGAGAGTCCTTTCGTCGCAAGATGCATGGGTCCTGGCGCCGAGGGCTGGCTGCGTCCTGGCGTCGAGAGCTGGATGCGTCATGTCGCCGAGAGCTGGTTGCGTCCTGATGACGAGTACTGGATGCGTCCTGATGACGAGTGCTGGATGCGTCCTGAAGACGAGTACTGGATGCGTCCTGACGTACAACACTGGATGCGTCCTGTCCGCGAGCGCTGTATGCGTCTTGTTCGCGAGCGCTGCATGCGTCCTGCCGACCCACTTTGGATTCGTCCTGTTGAGCGACAGACTGTCGGGAACGAGCGCTGCTTTTCTCCTGGCGAGGAGACCTGAAGGTGTCGTCGTGCCGAGCTACCAAGTCCGTATCTCGGCATATAGGTGAAGGAGAGGAGAGGCGACGAGAGCTAGATTTAACGTGGCGCAGAGAATCGAGGGAAGGTTTAGCAGGAGATGAGTATCGTAACCTCCTGACATCATGCGGACGGAGTTGTTCAACGTCTTGAAAAGGCGCTTCCTCCCTTGATCTCTTCACTGGCAGCCTGTCATCCTTACGTCTGCCCGACTGGGGAGGAGGGCGATTAAAAGCTTCTACTAGCGAAGTCAACTGCTCTTGCATGACCGCCATGAACGATCTCGCTACCGTTGCTGGGTCCTGCGGTTCCGAAGGAGACGGGCGTCGAGGTATGCTGGAGGAAGGAGAAGGTTCTCTAGAGAATTCCCCGTAACCTGAAGGAAGAGGAGATCTCTCATGTCTCCATGCATCCTGCGGAAAATCATCCTCTCTAGTTCTCGTCCTTTTCGCAGGCGATGCGTCCAAGCCATTGTCAGAAGGAAACGGTTCCGGGCTACTCCATCTACTCGAATGGGGCGAACAAAACAGGCATCAGATCAGGACGCTGCTTCCAACTCCTCTTGAGCGGTCTTGACTCCTCATACTGCCATCTGCGTCGAGGAGAGGGGCTCGGGAGAGACGCTACCACTTCCGACACGCCTTTTCTGTGGCAGTCATAAGCAGCCTGGGAAAACGCAACAGGACTGCTTGAGGCGACGGCTGACCGAGGATCAGTTCCTCTCACCCCCTTACGGTCATCGACGTACCTTCTCCCCTGGTCCTGGGAGCTTGGTAGAGGTCTAGACCTAGGGGCATGACAGGATCGATCAGTCGCCACCTCCACTGCACTTTCACAAGCACATAAACTTATTTCACTTCACTCTTACCTTGTTTTAAGGCTGCAAGTTGCTCCTTAAGAATTTGCATCTCAGCCGCCATCTTGACGTACTGAGGGTCATCCAAAGTAGCTACAGGTCCTGTTACAGGAGAAGGAGCTACTACCTCAGGAGCAGGTTCTAATAATACAGGGGTTAAGGGAATAGAAAGGTCTACGCTAGCTTCACTTCCAGACCTAGATTTAGATTTAGATTTAGAAGCCCTCCTGACTTTATCTAATTCCAATCTACGCACATAGCGTTTCATATCCAACCATTGTTTCTCATCCAAACCCTCGCATTCTTTACATCTTTTATCCAAGGCACATTCAAAACCCCTACACCCCAAACAAACAGTGTGAGGATCGACCGAAGCCTTCGGCAATCTCACCTTACACTCCTCATTCACACACACTCGAAACTGTTTCTGAGACATCTCAAATCAAAGAATCATCCAAAGAATAAACCAAAATAAAGCCAAAAGCGATTGCCAATCCACAGAATACGTCACCAATTTAGTAGAAATACAGCGACACAGGGAAGCGAGCAAAAAACCTGACGGCGGACTAGCAACGATGTTGACAGTCCAACAGGCAGAGATGATCTGAGGAATAGAAAATGGGAATGGTTCCAAGTACCACCCTGAAAGGGTTGTTAACCACCTAACCAGACACCTACCACTCGGCGGTTGCCGCGAGTTTTGAAAAATCTGCCGCACATAGAGACTATAGCTATATATATATAACTGCCAGGTAAGTTCTATTCATAAAAATGAGCATTATATAAACTGCCAGGTAAGTTCTATTCATAAAAATGAGTATTGATGCAATCAAAATTAAAATATGAAAATTAAAAAGAATACTGTACTTGTTCCACTTTCATACAGAATAAGTTTCGTGCCGAGCGCATTCGCTCGGCATCGAGCACACAGGTCAAAAAAATATAAATGAAAAAGAGTACTTACTTACAATTTTCATTCACACATTTCCAACCAAAATATATGGCTCGGAGCGAGCGCTCTCCCGCCCTCGGCACCGAGCACACACAATACGAGGATCATTCTGGGAAACTTTGAATTCCCGCACTTACGCCCTTCAGTCCCGGGACACTCGGGTAATCGGAGGACGTGGTGAAACCATGATCCTTTAATTCACAATTGAATTCAATGGAAATAAAGTTGAAATGATTGTACTTACAATTCAGTTTCACTAGATAAATAGAAAAAGAAAACACAACCATGCGAAAGCAACGACGATGAAGCGGGCAGAGAGCGATGATACACACGTCTACACGCCAGCAGGCCGTAAGCAAAAGTGATTCTTCACCTCCCAGTCGCGCGGTGCGCGCACTGACGGACAAGCAGTTAATTACCGAACCCCTTGTTCGAAAGCTTACGACCTATCCAGCTGCCGCTAGTAACCTTCCTATTGTAAAAGGACCGAAAGGTTTGTATCTCGTGTCGGAACAATAAAAGCGTTCAGGAGTTGCAGCACGCACTGAAGGCCTCCCTCCGCCCGATACTTCCTTTCCTCCTACCAAAGACGACGGCCGCCTGTGCGACATCTTGCGTCTTAGTTTGGTAGGAAAGCAAGCATCAGAGTCGAAAGAGAAACATTCCAGAGTTGCTGCCGGCACCGAAGGCCTCCCCCACTCCGATATTTCCTTGCCTCCTACCAAAGACGACGGCCGCCTGTGCGAAATCTTGCGTCTTGGCTTGGTAGGAGAGCAAATATCGGAGCTGGAAGGGAAGCGCTCCAGGCTGCTCCAGTGACTACATCCTGGCAGTTCTTGACGCTTGGCGTCCTGCTCTACTGGATGTTGTCTTTTCAGGGGTCTAGATTTCGAAGTCTGACGCCAGCCCCGTCTGGGTACTGTGTCGTCAGACGACGAAGAAAACCCTTTAACCTCGCCTTTCCAATGGCGAGGGTGAGCGTCCTGGGATTCGTCAACAGGTACGCTCGAGGGGACGACCGCTCGGGAGCTAAAACCTCTCGCCTCCCTTCGTCGGTCGACATTCCTTCTCACAGGGGTTGGTGAGCTTGGAAGCAGTCTAGGACTAGGAGCACGACAGGTACAAGCGGGCAAACCCTCCACTGCACTTGCACTTTTTATATCACTAGCCACTTTCAGATCTCTCACATTAGACCACAATTTCTCCCTATCCTCTGCAAGGGATTCTACCCTTTGTCCAAGGGCTTGAATGGCTGTCATCATGTCCTTTAATGTTGGACTCTTACCTGTTTCCGTAGTTGGATCTGGTACTGCTACTACAGACGAAGGATCAAAAGGTTCATTGAGGGATAGAGAACTGTCTACTCCTTGACCATCTTTGGAGGAGCGAGACATAGTACTCTTCGCTCTCCTTATTCTATCCTTCTCTAATTTTCGCACATAGCGGTAATACTCAATCCATTCACTCTCAGGCAAGTCCACACATTCATTACACCTATCACCCAACTCACAAATTTTACCTCTACATTTGCTACAAATAGAATGAGGGTCTATCGAGGCTTTAGCAAGCCGAGTCTTGCAACCTCTCACACACATTCTCACACTCGATGCAGTCAGTCATGTTGGGAATTATCAAAAGAGAGATCAAGCAAGCAAGGGTCAAAACCAACAATATCCAAATAAGTCAAGAAAAATGAAGTTTTTATTGTAAAACTAATATTGTAATACCTACCTCAACACCTGAATAAGCCCTGGTCACTTACCAGCCCGAACCCTCATTTATTAAAATTTACCAAATCTTTGGTTAAAATAAACGATCAGTGTTGCCAATCTCCTGGCAAACACCCTCGTTACCTAGTTACCAGCCCACCGCTGGTAGCCCTGCCTCACGGGGCCGGTCACACCTGCCCTCACGTCAATCTTAACTCAATAACTCTGTATGAGAGGGGAGGAGGGTGGGAATCATTCAGGTGTTCAGGTAGGTATTACAATATTAGTTTTACAATAAAAACTTCATATTGCAATACACCCCCTGAACACCTGAATAAGCCCGATTAACAACATTAATTTGGAGGTGGGGAATCAACTCTGCCCGGCCCTCCACTGTACCAGTTGTCAGTCAATATAATTAAGCACTCACCCGACTCATTTTCTTTACCAGAATGCATTTGGAGACGAGTACCCGAGTCAGTCTCAAGTTCCTTTGTCACTCGTCCAAACTAATCTCCCATGTGTGGCCTTCTAGGCCTCCCATGTGTGGAGGGAAAGACTCTGCACCTCTACTCTAAAGGTCAAAACTCATTGAGTGCAGGAGGGATACAAACCTGTTTCCTCTCAGGTGGCTCTGTGCCTCACCTGAGTAGAGGAAAGCTGAAGACCTCCCATGTGGCTCTCGGCCTCTCATGTATGGAGTGAATCTGAAGACCTCCCATGTGGTCTCTCGGCCTCTCATGTATGGAGGGAAACTGAAGACCTCCCATGTGGCCTTAGGCCTCTCATGTATGGAGGAGAAAACAAAAACGTTGTGGTTTCCGTCCATCGGTGCGTCTGCAACGGTGTCTTCGTTCGTAGCGCTGTCCTCTCCTGTAGTGTTGTACCTGCCTGTCTGTTCTGTGCCTGATAAGTGGAAGAATACCCTCAGATAGGCCCAGACCTGTTCTTTCCTATCTGTCCTAATACTTAGAATCCTCCTCCGTAATATGTCCTATCATGAATGCCACCTACATATCCCTAATATTTGCTCACTACTCTAATACTAATTCTGATCACTGACTCGTATAAACTAACGGTTATCCCCTATAACTGCTCCCGCTGCCACGAACGGACCTAAAGAAAACCCTTCGTCGGACTGAAACTGAACATCCCTCAAGTAGAAAGAAGTGAAAACCGAAACAGACTTCCAAGTTGCTGCCTGCAGAATCGCCGATACTGAAAAATTTCTTAAGAAAGCTGCCGAAGTTGCCATTCCCCTAATGCTATGAGCTCTGACTCCTGTCAACTCTGAACTATCTGAACCAGTTGACCCTTTAGTTATTGCCTGTTGAATGACTTCCCTGAGGAAAAAGCTGATTGCGTTTTTGGAGATCGATCTAGAGGGATTTTTGGGGGAAACGAATAAGGTTCTGGGTCTGGGTTTCAGTTTCTTCGTCTTATTCACGTAAGCTCTCAATGCTCTCACCGGACATAACCGCAACTCTTCCTCGTCTCCTCCCACGAAGTCGGTCAACGCTGTTACTCTAAACGACCTGGGAAGAGGATTAGACTCTGACTCTGTCTTGCTCTGAATTCGGAAGGTAAGACAGGAACAGATCCTCTCCAACCCACGAGATATCTCTGGCGATGGCTTGAAGTTCCCCTACTCTTCTAGCTGTTGCTAATGCTACTAGAAAGAGGACCTTTTTCATCAGTTCTTTCAGCATTAAACTCTCCAAAGGTTCAAAATCTGAAGACGCCAACAAACCTAAGACCATTGAAAGATTCCAGGGAGGTGCGTGAGATGGGGTCCTTGGCTTCTCGATCTTGAAAGACCTCAACAAATCATGAATCACTCTGCTGGAAGATATTTCAGGTAGATGGAAACGAAAAGTGCTACTAAGCATAGCTCTACACCCTGCAATTGACGAGTACGAGAGATTCTTCCTTTGTCTAAGAAAGAGCAAGAATTCCGCTATTTTTGGAATTGTAGGACTGGAAATAGTATGTCCCTGCGACCTGCACCAACTTCTATACATGGCCCCACCGCACTTGGTATAGTCTTCTTGTGGAATTTCTTAGACAGAGAGTAAGCTGTCTAGCCACTCCTCTGTGAAAAACCCGCTTCTCTTGCTGCTCGCTGGATAGTCTGGATGCAGCCAGCCTTAGCACTCGAAGGTTTTGGTGGAACCGATGAAAATGTGGCTGTCTTAAAAGGTCCTTCTCTGTGAGGAAAGAACTAAGGGGGGCATTATTAGCATTTGTAGAAGATCCGGGGAACCAAGATCTTTGAGGCCAGAAAGGGGCGATTAGGGTCATCTGAGTGTTTGAACAGTCCATGAGTTTCCTCAGTACCTGATCCAACATGCCGAAAGGAGGGAACGCATACACCTGCATCCTGTCCCATGACTGTAACATCGCGTCTGTTCCCGCTGACATAGGATCCGTCACCGGTGAAAAGTAAACCGGTAGTCGGTGGTTCTGACTCGTGGCAAAAAGATCTATCGTTGCTGGCCATCTTTTTAAAATGAGGTCTACTTCCTCCTGGACCAAGGTCCATTCTGCCCCCAGAACTTCCCTTGATCTGCTCAAGGCATCTGCCACCACATTCCTTTTGCCTGCAATGAATTGTGGTAGAATCTTTACCCTGAGTGTCTCGCACCATCTTAAAATTCTCTGTGCCACTTCGTTCAGATTGAAGGATCTTGTACTCCTTCCTTTTTCAGGTATGCTAATGCTGTGGAGTTGTCTGAAAACAAGGCCACTGTAAGATTTAACACCTGTTCCTCGAAGGTGCATAATGCCACCTCTACCGCCCTGAGTTCCCTGAAATTTATGGACTCTCTCCGATCCGGATCCCTCCAAAGGCGCTTGGGTTGAGTTCCCTCCAGGATTGCTCCCCAACCCTGATCCGAGGCATCTGTGAACAGATGAACTCCGGAATCGGAAGGTCTAACTCTACACCGGTGGTCAGATGATGTTCTTCTGACACCACCGAAGATCCTCTCGGCAAGAATCGTCCCAGCTGATCACTGCACTCTTGTCCCAGCGATTCCTGAGACATGCCTGCAAGGAACGCATCCGTAGACGGACCGAGGAACCAGAAGGGAGAGAGAGGATTCTCTCCAGGAGACTTGGCCATTCCGAAACTGGTTGTTTCTCTTGTCGACCTGAACTCCTCCAGTGGCCTAGTAACATCTCGACCCTCTCTGAGGTCGGGAAAGCCTTCAAAAGAGGCGTCTGAATCCTCATCCCTAAATAAGTCTTATCCACTGTGAAGGCACAAGATCGCTCTTGTCCTCGTTTATCCTTATACCCAACTTCACACATAAATCCAGCAAAAAGCTTGTCGCTCTTACTGCTTCTTTCTTGGAGTCCGCCTGAATTAGCCAGTCGTCCAGGTATCTTCTCATCCGAAAACCTTGACTGTGTATTATCTTGAAACTGGAGACATCACTCTCGTGAAAGACCTGAGGAGCCGTGGTCAGCCCGAAGCAAAGTACCTTGAACTGGAAGGTACCGGTGGACCCGAGAAACGAAGGAGCCTCCTCGACTCCTGATGAATTGGAATCTGGAGGTACGCATCCTTGAGTCCCACCGTCACCATCCAATCGTTTCTTCGAACTGACCTCAACACTGAAGCCACGGTTTCCATGTGGAATTTTGTACATTTCACTCTCTTGTTGAGCTCTGATAGGTCTATAATGGTCTCCAAGACCCTGACGCCTTCTTTGTGACGAAAATTCGACTGTAAAACCCTGGGGTTGGGGGTGCAGGCTCTATTGCCCCTTTTTGGATTAGAGCCTGAATCTCTTCTTCTAAAGCTATACCCCTGATGGATGAAGGAGCATAACTGTGCAGACGAATCGGTGTCTTGGAGAGTGGAGGAACCGAACAAAGAGGAATCTTGTACCCCTTCTCCAGCACCTCCAATACCCAACTGTCTGCATTGTACTCTCTCCAGTGGACGGTGAACTGAGAGGAGGCCCCCTAACTAGGTATTCCCAAGAGTGATGTCTCCTATTTGCGAAAATTCTTCCTCGAAGCTCCTGCCTTCGAGGAAAGTCGAGTGAGCCGACCTCTTCGCGAATCTAACCTTCTTTGGAGACCTAGAAGGAGAACGAGAATCTGATCGCCGCTGTACCTGGAGACGACATCCTTGTTCCTTTTGGAGATCTAGATCCTTGTGCTGCTACTCTGATTCAATGCTTGTTGAGACTCACTGTTGAGGTTGATGATACAAAATTCATACATATTGGTCACTTCCTGTTCGTTTAAATAACAAACTAGTCAATGCTATTGGAGAACGGGACAAAATCCTTTGTGTAGATCCGGGAAATGCGGGGGCAAATGACTAAGGTAAAGGTCTCGCCTTTTCTTACCAATGAATGTCGTTACACCCTGCCACACAATTTGCCTGGTGTGCCAGGCCCATGGAAACTGAAGTGATGAGTTATCAAACAGTCCAGGGTCTGAAGGAACAAAACCATCCTTCTTCAAGAACCCCATCAAGCCAGACAGTCCACATTGTGTGTGACAAGGCCTCCGTCTGATTCCCAAATATGTTTTCCAAGATAGCTGCCCCCCTTCAGAGAAACACTAACGAGCCTAGATGAAGCCAGAGATCTAGGAATTAACCCCTCAATAGATTCATTGAGAGGAACCCGAATCCCCGACGAAGGGTTCCCAGATACTCCATACAACGGCTTCCTTGGAGGAAGGAGCGCCGTGTCCTGCCTATAAGTCTACCACTGAAGCTAGTCTCTTGTCCGCCTCTTTCAGAGCTTGTTCGACTCTCCCGAACAAGGAAGTTTGTTCGAAGAGTACACTACGGGAGGTTTACTAGCATATAATTCCTCAAAAACTGAATGACTCTGCTGGAACGGTTGATCCTCTCCCTTTGCCTGTGGGAAAATATCCTGGATGAAATTAATCATCCTGCTGTATTCGCTGTCACGCACTTGACTCGAAAGATCCTCAACAGCAGCTGTGTCTTCATCCAACTCGTCTTCTTGGATTACGTCCGAAGGCCGAGCTCGCCCTGTCATAGAAGCGGACTGTACATCTCCTAAACCTACCGATAAATTCAACCCTTCACCACTTATACCAACCCCTCCGCCAGCCAGAAATATCGTCAATAGGCACAGGTGGATGACGAGGCGTATCGACACTTTGCCAAGACGGCAGTGTTGTCAACAGCTCAGGTGAGCTACTGTCCCAATGACTAGTCTGGAACGCAGACTGTCTATCAGGTGCAGTGTTACCGAATGCAGACGAACTCGACATCGTCATATTACGCGTCTCCTGTCTCGATGACGCAACAGTCGCGCTCGCTCCGCCCACCCTCTGGTTGCCAGATACTTCCGGCCAAGCAGCCTGAACACCTAAAAAATCTCCTGTCCTTAACCCCTTCCACCTTTCCTGTGTCCTTGCCCCTGCTACCTGTGTTTGTATGTTTCCTGCCTGTACATTAGTCATATTACCTACCTGGAGTGTTGACCATCCCGCAGCTACTGTCACTCTGCTACTCCTAACCGCCATATCTGGCACCTTCAGTACTCGATCCACTCTGCCTTGCGTCATAGCTAATGTACCCCGAGAACCTACGTCTACCGAAGCTTTAGAGACTAAATGGTGAATGTTACCAAGAGAAGCAATACCTGAATCTGAAAGGATATCCGAACCCAATGAACCCCCGCACGGTGGTTGACGAAAACCTACACTGTCAGTGCTGTCTCTTTGCCCTGACGAAAAACCAACGTTCATGCTCCTACCACCCCTTGCCAAAGAGCTAGCCATGTTACTGTCAGTCAATACAGTATTCCAACCTGACTCTCGGGTTGTGCGCAGTGAGCTCAAAGAACCCCCAAACCCTGCCGATATTGTCGTATCAGTCTTAGGAACGACTGAAGAGTAAGGATACATCCTAACAGATACATTTCCGTACTATTCGACCAAATCACCTGACCACTGACACCATCCGAGCAAGGAATACCGGAATCAGATACTCCCACCCGACTACTAGGAAAGGAATTGAAAAAAGTCGAAGAACCCTCAGAAATAGGAAACATAGAAGAAGGAGAAATAGAAACCCCTACTGATCCAGAAGGCATAGCAGATATCAGTTCCGAAGAAGTAACAGAAAAGGAAGAAGAAGAAGAAGGAAGGAGGAATGAGGAAGGAAGTTGAAACATAGATTCAGAAGGGCTACATCCCTCATTCATCTTCTTTAAAGAGAGCCAATAAATTGAAAAATCTCCACCTTGAAAATCAAAACTAAGATCATCTTCAAATTCAGGAAAATTCTTAAGCACGTGATTTCTGATGTCACTGTAGTTCATCAGAAAACACTGCCTAACTAGAGTTCTATACCCTTGTGATAACCCGAGAAAATTAGCATTGTACTCTGCTATATTTAGCCCTTGATCTAACCTACCCGAAGGACTGGGATTAACCCCCGGACCGAACGGAACTCGAGAAGAAGAAGGAATCTCCTCTACGAATTTATTAGTAGACGAGGACTGAATTACATTCTTACTAATACCTTTATCTGTTTTTCCCCGGGATGATAGACCCGAGGGAAAAATACAATCCGCTGGATCGAGCGGAGAAAGAACCCTGGTCATCTTTGCTTCTGGTCTTTCTTCTAAGGCTAAAGAGATCTTTTCCTCCACACCTGGTGCTATCTTCTTATCTGTCACTTTGTCTCCTAATTCTGATATAAACTTACCATCTTTGTTAGGGATTAAAGGGGAAACTGCTACTAACTCTGCCTGCTCCGCGCCAGGGGGGACGGCGGATCCTGCCCTGTGGGCTTGCGGATCCCCATAACCCCCAGCACCGGTTAGGGCTGGTTCTGGAACAGGCAGGGGAGCTGGAAAAGAACGATTAGTACTTTCAGTATCCCTATTGCTTGATCTATCTTCACTCAGCCTTGACATAAAATCAGTAAACAGAGACGTCATACTCGATGTCAACCTACTCTCAAGTTTCTTAAAAAGCACTGTCTCTAAATCTCTATCTTGTTCTACGTTAGACTCTTCCTGCCTACGCTTACTTTCTTGATACAGACCTTTTCCTATGTTTAAGATACCCTAACATTTGGTCCAAAGACCACTCCTGACATTCCACACATCTAGTCTTCACATTACATTGGACAGGCCTACAATTTACGCATAATGAATGACTGTCGTGTCTTAGGGTACTCATCCTCTTCTTGCATTGTTGGCAAAGACGATACGTCGTTGAACTTCCGCTCGTCGTTTTCTGTGATGTCGTGGCCGAGGATGCAGAAGTTGATGTCGTTGTCATAGCCTGTGTTGTTTCTTCCTTAGCCGAATCCATGTCTAATGATAAGGTATACAGAGCAATTCAAACCGTAATCCAAAGGAATGCGTAATTCGTCACCAAATTTAATCAATTCAACGGTGCAAATGAAGGCCGGGCAAGACCAAAAAGAAGTTCGCTGTGGATACGTCCGTACTCCACCGCGAACGATAAGTGATTGGCGTGAGAGGGCAGGTGTGACCGGCCCGTGAGGCAGGGCTACCAGCGGTGGGCTGGTAACTAGGTAACAAGGGTGTTTGCCAGGAGATTGGCAACACTGATCGTTTATTTTAACCAAAGATTTGGTAAATTTTAATAAATGAGGGTTCGGGCTGGTAAGTGACCAGGGCTTATTCAGGTGTTCAGGGGGTGTATTGCAATATCCAAATCAAGCAAAAGCCAAAGCCAAAGTGTACTTCACCAAATCAACTGCAAAAAACACGGGCTAAGCGAGCGAAGTTCCAACGATGTCACCGATAGCGGTGGCAGGGAAGATCTGAGGAATAGTTGGAATGGTTCTACGTACCTGGGTAGAGGGCGCACAGGTGGTGCACCTGACTACCCAATCGGCGATTGCCGCAAGTTTGGAAATTCTGCCGTGACGTCAGGGACGTAAGCTATATATATAACTACCAGGTGAGTTAGATGTTTAAAAATATGTTTTCAAGGCAGTTTTTTAATCCAATATGCTTCTCTCGCATTCCGGTCCTTTTTGTAACCAGCATCAATACCACGTCCTTTCCAGCCTTCCCAGCACTCATTTGAAACAATATTAGCGTATAGTATATGTAACGTTTATTAATATTACTCAAGACTGCTGTTGTAATCAGCACAATAAAACAACATTTTGTTGCCTATATTAGTGAAAGTATGAGATGTCTTAATCCCGGGGTCATGTTTGAGCCAAAATTAATTTTTACCTTGTGATCGATGGTTTTATTCTTATTGCCATCACAAATGAAACTCCAAAGTGTTTATTTGATTGTAATTATACACATTTTGTTCTTAATTCACTTCAATATGCACTTGAAATACATTAAGAGTGTGTTGGCAGCGAAGCCAGGCGGGAACAATTTTTGCCTTAATGAACAGGGTGTCCAAAAGGCTCAGTATACCATTACAAGAATTTATTGCTCAGAACCCATGTAACAGAGTAATGCAGTTTTTTGTAGAATTAAGTGCTCTGAATGTAAACTTGAATGTAGAACATTCTACAAAACTGCATTATTCTATGTTATATGGTTTCTGAGCAATAAATACTTGTAATGGTATTGGGACTTTATGGACACCCTGTACGTACATATGGCTGCCAAAAGCACCGGCGAGCAGACGCCAGATTAGTGATTTATGACAAAATTTTGTATTTTTTTATCGCACTTTTCATTGATTTAAGCCAATACTGTATTATTATTTTGACTTTTTTATTTTTTCATGATCTTTTTTATGCCTGAAATAAATATAACCTTTAATGCTTGCATGCTAGGAATGGGAAAATTTCATTGCTGCTAATTTAGTGGAGCTTCACACATATGCCGACGCATTTAGCTACAAACTGTTTTAATGAATTCTAGTTGTCATAGTAATGCAATAATGATAAAATTGCTATAATATGTATAAACTGCAAATAGATATGCTAATTTTACTTATTTCCACGGTTTTGTGTAAGTCTTATACCCAGTTTAGAGGGTAAACATATACCAATTGGCAATACTGATAAAAAATAGGAGCGTGCTTACAACACCGTAGATACTGTTCACAGCAAAACCATTGATATTTGAGTCAGGAATCTAGTTACTCTTTCAACAACTAATATTTTCGATAATTCTAGGCCCGCATCCCGCGGTAATGTAGACTTGGCAGTTGACGTTTTCCTATGTTATTTTACTTACTGAACAGAAATTTGAAGTATATAATATTTATTCAGCCAACTGTAATTAAACCTTAACTTACCCTTGAAGACTACATGAAGGTACAAGGGGTGCAATGTACTGATGTACAGAGTTCAAAGGTAAATAATAGATTACAGTAGTTACAGTCAACCAGCAAAGTATTACCTTAAACTCTTGTAAAGTAAGTAAAATAACATAGGAAAACGTCAACTGCCATAGCCTACTTCGACTGAACAATCTTTGAAGTTTTAGTTCGGGGACAAGAAACGTAAACAAACCGCCATATTTGAATTTTGGTAGGGGGTGTGGGATATGTAACCACCAGGGAGCCATATGTCTGGTAAGGGGAGGACGGGGTTAGGTTGGGTACTGGGATAGAAAGGCACAGGTGAGAGTTGGTAACACGTTACCTAACCGGGGGGCGTACCCCTTAATGAAAAGTAATCTTATATATATATAGTTATGATACTAACCTAACCAACCCAACCCAACCTAGCAGAACATGTTACCTGACCAGGGGGCAGAGCCCCCTGTACCCCCCCTTAAAGGAAGGCAATCTGAAACAAAAGCTCCCCTAAAACATGGGGCATGCACAGTAGGATTCAGCATCGTAATAGCAGTAATAATAGGTGGATTTGGGCTGTGTAACAGCTCCATTATTGGTTTATTTATCTCTTTATTTCAGCTTGTATTTTGTGTTTCAAATGTCATAAATAATAGGAAATAACACAATAACATGGCAAACCATTCCCCAAGTGTTTTACCCCGCCCATAACGACGGTTTCTCATCGGTCCCCCTTACCGTAGGATAGTTGTAATACATAATTCTCCCAAGTGTTTTACCCCTCCCAAAACCCACATTCCCATCGGTCCCCCTTACTGAACGATAGAGTTCAAAGGTAAATTACAGGTTAACTACAGCCAGCCAATAAATATTACTTTTAAATTCTTGTTCAGGGGGTAAAATTCTATATAAAAACGTCAACTGCCACCATCTACTTTGCTGGGGTATACGGGCTTAGATCTACCATATTTTCAAATTAATTATCATAAATACGTAATAAATTTATGTAATTCATAACCTTACACTGATGTTTAACTATCTCAAAATTATCCAGAGCACTCTTCTTCTTTCCTCCCAAAAAATCAAGTTTCCTTGGGCTCGAGGGCAAATGTCGTCAATGTTAACATTGTTGTGAAGAAAGTGTCCCAGCGTCTATGGGTATGATAGGTGTGCGGATTTAACACATGAAATGTAAAGTTTATTGACAAAAGTGACTTCGCTAACATCGAGATGGCGTCAATCTTCTACAAGTAAGGTGTTTTAAGTAAAAAATTTGAAAGTGTCATAGAGATGTCATGGAGTTAAGTTTGCACTGCGCATGGTTTGTTCATTAACCTCTGTTTAATCTTAAATTATGACATTATTTTGTACTTTGGGAGAAAACTCTTATTTCGAGAGGAAAGTAGAGGTCTCGAGGTGTTGCTTCCATAACCGATGACTCGTGACAGGTGTCCATCTCCGGTGTCAGGACGTGTTAAATAACTTTTACTGGAAGGTGGGTCAACGCGCAGGCAAGACTGGCCCAAGTAGTCCACTCGTTTGTTTCCCCTAGAGGTCGCGGTGCGTTGCCTGGATGGGCCACAACTCTTGACTGAGGCTCATGGTAGCGAATTCAAGTACTTTTTCGGGAAGGTGGTTGCATTCTGGGATCAGTGGCTGCTATGTCAACACTTGGTCATTTACCCTATGCGTACAAAGAGAATTTCAGCAAGCAATCACCCTACTACATAAGCTATGCTAGCCTAGATTTACCAATAGCTAGGTAGCTTACTACCTATACTCTGTTTTTTTTCATATGTCCATCCGCCTGTGGTGTTTTTGTATGGTAACACTGCGTCCCGGGCTTTAGATAGTTACGCTAAAGTGTAAGTTTTATTTGGTAAAAATAAAAGGATATCTGGGTGTACATTTGCAACTGAAAAGTGTTTTAATAATTTAGTGTATGCGAATTACACCGTTAATATTCGAAATAGGATATTATTATAATCGTTCAATGTAAGCTGAATGCAACTGTCAAAAGCCCGGTACGCAGTGTTACCATACAAAAACACCACAGGCGGATGGACAGATGGAAAAAACAGAGTATAGCCTAGTATGCCTACCTAGCTTTTGTTTAGTGTTAGAGCTACCACAGCAGAGAAATAGGTAGGCGTAGGCTAGACCAACCTCCACAAATAGTAGGCTACTGATATTTCTAAGTACCCAGCCTAAAAACTCTGCACAGACTGCAAGGAACGGTCCTGCAAATACAAAGCCACTGAGGATTGGGGGTCAAAAGTATTTTGCCTTGTTTAGCCTAGTACCTAAGTACTACTAGGGGTATCTCCTACTATTTCTACAGAAGCAGTCTGCACGGACTGCAAGGAACGTAACTGCGGATACGAAATCCACAAGGGATCGGGGCATCCAATGTATTTCGCCGTGTTTAGTACTGGCCCCTGGGGGGTTAATTACAGTCGTCCCAATAGCTATACTACCTAGTAGCTATTAGGTATACTACTTAAAATTCTTGTTCAGTAGGTAAAACTGCACAGAAAAACTGCAACTGCCATAGTCTAGGCGGCCACGGATAGCCTAAGTACCCAAGATCTATCCTACAAGGTAGTATAGGTAGTAGGTAGTCCCTGGGGGGTTAATTGCAGTCGAACGACGAAAAGTAGTCTAACAGGAGCCTAATTTCTTGATAAGCAACTAAAATACTCTGGATAGGTGCTAGCCTAGTCAGTTTCCTACCGTGAGATTAGCCTACCTACCTTGTAGGTAGGTAGCACCATGGCGTAAACTTGTCCTAGTACCTTATTCCAGTCTAAGCAGCAAATTAATCACACCCTACCCACTTTTGATGGAAACTTACACTTATTCTCAATAGCTAAATATTAAAATTCCCTTAAACTGAACCTAGCCTTGGCCTAAGCTAAGCCCTCGAGTAAAAGCAACCTTAGTTTTGCCACGGGTAGGTCGCACAACAACTCTTAAGTTATACTATTTTAAAATGCCAATTAAGTGAATAATCTGCAAGAATAGCAACTCATACTGACCATGATTGAAAGTATTAAGCAAGGAAGAAGATGTGAAAGCTCTGGCGATCGCCATTTTGCCGGTGGAAAGTTCCAATGGTGGTGGGGGTGGCCTGGGATGGGTTGTTGGATGGGGGTTTCGGGGGCTGTTGCCAGCTGACGACGAACGCGACTGAATTAAGTCATCCAGCCTTCAGATACTAGCTCAAACTTCGGTCTGGGCCATGTAATTCCTCCTCCAGTTCCATTTTTTTTATGATTGAGTTAGAGTGATGCCAGCAAATTAACGCTATTGCTCGTAAAATAACATGCATATTCTTTCCATCAAGTTCCTTGTTACAAACTTTTTTGAGATACTCTTCCCAAGTAAAATAGGAAATCTCTCACATTTCCTAAATACAGTCATTGAACAGTCTTTAAAACTTTAATTAAATTGCAGTAGTCGACACGAAAAAAATATACTATGAATGTCTTCATTCTAAGTATCGAAAAACAGATAGTAACATTCCCATTCTGTAC
>NC_087200.1:87701344-87708844 GCF_015104395.2 Macrobrachium nipponense | reverse complement strand
AAAATTTGGAAAATACATGTATGATGTTGTGCTGGCTTTTCTCCATCCTATTCATTTTAAATCTACGGCGTTCCAGATGCCCCAACCTTCCTGCATATATATATATATATATATATATATATATTATATATATATATAATATATATATATATATATATATATATATATAAGGCCTAGGGTTATAATTAATTATATATTGCCAATATGTTCGCTGTGATCTATTGGAATGTGGAGAACAGAACCGAAGCAACGACCTGAGAAAAGCTAAAGTGGACAAATGGTTTCTGTGGGGATGGCGGTGATATAAAACTGCATAGTGACGAGTCAATGTACGTCAGTTTATATGAGCTCTTTTCAAAGTGCCTTTGGGAAATTAGTTGTAGCCATGGGGGGAACCGGGGACCTAGAGAGTCCCGATGGGAGAATAGACATTTGGTGTGACCATTACTGTTTTAGACATTTTAATGTTGGGGGTTTATCTGAATTAAGTTAGTCTGTGAGACTTGATTGATTCACTATCTTTCCGTTGCCAAATAAACGTACGTATTTTTGTAATGCAACTCTCTCATTTTGATTACCTGACAGAGTGGAGAGAGAGAGAGAGAAGTCGCAAGCTGCTGGTTGCTTGAGAGAGAGAGAGAGATTTGTGTGTGGGTTTGCCTGATGCTCGGAGTTACACGTTTACCAAATGAATAACGAGATTAATATCCCGTTGACAGATGTGGTGGGTTGGGGGGGTTACAGATTCTGGTAGCAGCTGGCAAAAAACGGTATAAAAGTTTTTTTATGCCTAGGTACGCTAATAAAGGAGTTATGGCTTAGCGATAGTTTTCGAACGACAAAGCCTTTGTGGGATTGTGGAAAATTGTTAAATTGTTAGTTTTCAGTTAGTAAGTGAGAAAAAATGAGAAATGTCTATCCGTTAACTGCACAAAGGGGAGAGGGAAGGATTTTCTTAGACTCAGCATTTGGCCCAGGCAGTCTGCCTAGAAGCAGTTGCAGCACTCAGTGTGAGTTGTGTGTGTGATATCGAGTGCATTCCCCGCGTGTGTTACTGGCATGCCTTGCGCGAATTCCGAGTTTTTTTGCTCCCATTATGGGGTGGTGAGTGTTAAAAAAACATTATTTTTGAGGGGGAGGGTTTTTTTTTAAATATTTCAGTGAAATGAGACTGGTTTAAGAGGTCAAATTTTTCTTTCCCCATAGTAGCAGAAAGTGAAGTGTTTTCTTTATTGGCGCGTGTTTAGAATAGACGTGTTCGTCTTTGTTTAAAATATAAGGGTGTATAAAGATGTTTTTCATGCATGCGAACTGTGCTTGGATAGCATATTTCGCTTGGAGACAAAGCGGCCACTGAATTTTGCGGGCTCAGCAGATTTCTGCTAACCGGCGCAGAGAGGCGCGTTGCAAGGGGAGTATGGCCTGCCTAAGGGGGTATTGCAAGGGGAGGGTACTGGTGTATACCTCAGGGGGTTCCTCAGACACTGTTCAAGGGGGGGTGTTCTGTCGCTTGACTGAGGAGTGTTTCAATGCTCAGTAGGGGGATACACTTTTTTTTTTTTTTCTCAGTGTGGGTGAACTCCTTCCTTTTTTTTTTCTTTGTCGGGGTGATGAGAGACGAATTTGCCCTTGAAAGTGATTTTTCAATGCCAAGATATCAGCTGATTGATTAGTTGGATGAATGAAATGCCCGTAGCCCGAGAGTCTTTTTTTTAGAAAAGAGATTTTTCTTTCTCTTGGATGAAGAGAAAAGGAAATAAAAAGAGATTTTCTTTCTCGTGAATGAAGAGAAAAGTAAATAACATGCACGGGATGTGTTGTATGTTTTCCTTATTCTTTGGAAGACACAAATATAATGGGGACACACAGATTATTATTAATTTTTTTTTATTGTGTTGGAGAAATTACTTTAAAAGTGGTGCTGAGTGGTGGTGCATGGTATTCCACCTGGTGTTGATTGTTTGGGTGTGGCAATGGTGGTGTATCATGGGGTTCAGCATTACTGGTGTATGCTATTTGAATTACACCCTTGCTTGAGAACTTTGCAAGAGAATTATTACTGTGGAGAATTATTATTATTATTAATAATAATTAGTATCATTGTATGACATATGTTACGGGAGGGTTGCTTAAGTATAATTATCATTACGGGAGACTTGTTTTAGGAGAGATTTGAGATATTTCATGGGAGATTATTTTATAATTATTACAGATAATTATTCATGGAGAATTATTAAAATGAATTATGGGAGAAATCTTGTGTTAATTATTTGTTGAGTTTTTGTAACTTTGGAGAATATTTCAGTCATTCATGAGTGATGAGTTTTGCTGAATCTTGATGAGTTTTGCTGAATCTTGGTGAATTGTGTTGAATCTTGCCGAACTTTTGGTGAATTTTGTGCTGAATCCTTGGTGAATGGACAATCATTAACATTGGTGATGTTTTTGTACTAATATTAGTGATTTTGATGATAGCAATTTTGGTGATTTTGCTGATAATGATATTTCTGATACTGATTTTTTTTTATATACTAATACGTGGGTGCTGTAATGTTATCAAGGGTGGTGAAATCTTTTTTGAATTTGGGAGGAACTAACAACACATTAGTTTTGTTTTTTTTTCTTTTTTTTATGAGTTCAGCAGATAATTGCTTGACATACATGAGTCACGGGAGATAGTTAATAATGCCGTTGGTTTTTCTTTTCTCCTTTTTTTGGAAGTTAGCCATTGCTGACACAAGTTTTTTTTATCAAGGGTGAATTTGAATTTATTTTTTCTCTCCAGTTGGTGTGAATATTTTTTTTTTTTTTTATATCCCAGTTCGTGACTTAAGAGTCATTATTCGGGAAAGTGTTTATGTTTCAGCTATTTGATGCTGCAGAGAAATATATGGGAGAATTCTTGCATGGTTTTGAATGCATACGTAATGGCACTACATTTTTTTCTCTGGATATTTGTGTTCCAGAAATTGTGAGTTTTCTTGCAAAATACCTTTGTTGTATTTGTGACAACTTTGTGAGAGATAGGAAACTTGGTTAAGTTTCTAGTGGCCTATGTCGTAGTGCATATGGAGAAGTCTTTGCCAAGACACTGTGAATTTGGAGTTCTGTTATAATGAGTTGTGGCACATTGGTGATTTTTTCTAGAATTTTCTAGACAGTTTTTATATGCCGAGTTTTTGCCCTTTTTTAGCAGTTACGCTAAACGGAGAGAGTTTTATAGTTTTTGACTATAACATTGAGTTATTCCCTGGAGAATTGAGATATGTTATTTGGAGATATAATTGAAGGTATATTATTTTGGAGTTATAATTTGAGATATAAAATATTGGAGATATTTTTTTGGTCATTTTGATATTTGCCAATAGTGGTGAGAGCTATGTTTAGTTCAATTATTTTGCAGCCATCTTTGTTGCAAATGGAGTCATTTTTGAGAAGATATATGGGGCAGTATTTGTGAGTGTGTGAGTTAAATGCCTTGAGTGCAAATTTTTTTTTTTTTTTGAGATAGGATTTCATTTTTTAATATTCCTTTTTGGAGATTTAATATTTTTTGGAGCCTTGTTTTATTCCACATGGAGTATTGGGGAAATAGAGGTAAATATTTTTTATTTGCCGAAATAGAGGTGACTATTCTTTATTCCTGGAGTGGTGTTTTTTTATTAATATGTGGCTATTGGAGAAATAAGAGTGAATAATATGGGGGGTCGGTTATTAACCAAATGGAGGAAATATTTTTTTTTCACTGGAGTGCTCTTATTATTAATATGATGTCACATATTTATGTATGGAGGTGGAATTAATCTTTGGCGGGTGACCTTTTTTTTGTGGTTATGGGAGTTTTGTTTTTTCGAGCAAAGAGGAGATTTCTGTGGTTCTTTCTTTTTGGTTTCGTGACTATTTAGAGGCGAGTGGCATTACTGCATTACGAGTCCTATGGAGATGTGTGCATTTTTTATGTTCACAAGTGTGTTATTTTTGGAGGCATATAATTGGGCAGTGTCATGTTGAGAGAATACATCTTCGAGACAAATTTTGAACGCATTAGTCATATCCTGGAGTTAATTTTGTGAAATGTGCTTACTTCGTGTCAGTTAGACCATTTTTTTTTTTTGAGAATCATGAGTTTCCAAACTTGTGTGTCTGACTAGACATTTTTTGTGCTGCTGTTTGAGCACACGTCCGCAGGTGGATTTTTCTGCTGACAAGCGCTGTGCTGTTCCTTTTCCTCTGGTGGTGATTGATCAGAATTTTTGCAATATCTGGAAATGTTGACAATAGCATTTCACGAAAGCGCATGTGTGAGAGTTTGCTTTCTGGCAAATTCCGTAGCTATTCATGGGGCATTTCTTGGGAAAAACGTGGGGTTATGCATATTATACATGTACTATGTATTTTGTGATTGGGGAAGTTTACCTGTGATTATCTTTTTTTTAATTTTTTTTTCTTCGTTTTCCTATGAGAGATGTAATTGGGGATTGAGCTTAAATAGCATTTCTTTTTGGACAGGAGATGTAATTTACTGGGAGTTGTTATTTATTTAAATGGGAGTTTGACATTAAGTCTCATTGTACTTAATTATATGAGCAGTAAAGGGGTTTTTGCTGTTAAACATTGGAGATTTTTACTGATTTTGTGGGTTGTTCAGATATCAGAGCTTGAGAGAACATTTTTTGGGTCTGGACTTGTTACGTGATTTTTTTTTTTCCTTGGCTCATTACGATTTTTTCTTTTTTTGCTTGTGAGAACATTCTTGTTTGAAATATGAGTGCAGAAGTCCGTGGAGTTGCTGTGAGTTTTTGGATTGTGTGTGTGCTGATGTGTGAGTTTGGAGAATTGAGTTGGAGAACTTGATATTTTTTTTTTCTTTGCGAGTTATGATAATGACTTATGATTTAGTGGTCATATTAAATGGAGTTAATTGGGAGACGTTCAGTTAGCGTTTCTTACCTTTTTGAGATCATTGTTTGATAGAAGTAATATGTCTGGGGTTAATTTTCTTGGATTGACCGATGACTTGACGGACATACTAACACACCAAAAAAGTCGTTTCCCAACACTAACAAGACGTCAACCAGCCGTGCAGAGGGGGTGCTGTCGTTTATTAAGGGTGATTACAAGAGTTTCCACGTGAGTGATCACGAGAGTTCTACAAGTTCTACAGCGTGTGTTTTGGGGATCTGCAAAAGCCGTTAGAAGTCTTCTACGATGAGGGAGGCATTCCGTCTTCCTACAGTTAGCAACTGTCTGTTCTGGAAGTTGCAGACAAGCAAAGAGGGATATTCAAGAATCCAAGATGAGAGAAAATTCTAGTGTTATTTGGAGATAGAAGCATGATAAGACTTTGTTTTATAATGCCAGAGACGTGCAGTTATTACTTATATTTTATTTTAAGCCGGCCAATGTGTTTTATGTTATAGAAGCTATTTTGTTTGACCATTTTGCTAGGCGGGAGCTAGCATTTGGGCGAAGCCGAGCTGGATAAGGCCTAGGGTTATAATTAATTATATATTGCCAACCAATGTTCGCTGTGACCTATTGGAATGTGGAGAACAGAACCGAAGCAACGACCTGAGAAAAGCTGACAAATGGTTTCTGTGGGGTGGCGTGATATAAAACTGCATAGTAGACGAGTCAATGTACGTCAGTTTATGAGCTCTTTTCAAAGTGCCTTTGGGAAACTAGTTGTAGCCAGTAATATGAGGTGTTGTCGAACTGTACATTCGTATGTGCGTGTGCGCCTCTTCTATTGATAATGTATCCCTACCCAAGTCTATGAAGGACTTGGCAAAGAAACGTCTTTGGAAGAAAGGCAGGATGCCGGGGAAGCTCTCCGAAATTGTATTTAAGTTTTGTGTGTGAAATATTCCGGCTGCATGGGTGAGTTATACTATTTTAGCCAAAGAGTGGCTTGTTGTCTGTTTAACATCTATGAGAATATCCAATCTTTAATCTTTGTTGTTAAACTTATGTGTGTACTTACGAGGGTGTTTCTCGTGTCTTTGAAACAGACGTTCTGGCGGAACCATGGGGGGGTAACCAGGGACCTAGAGAGTCCCGCATGGGAGAATAGACATTTGGTGTGACCATTACTGTTTTAGACATTTTAATGTTGGGGGTTTTATCTGAATTAAATTAGTTTGTGAGACTTGATTGATTCACTATCTTTCCATTGCCAAATAAATGTACGTATTTTTGTAATGCAACTCATCTCATTTTGATTACCTGACAGAATGGAGAGAAAGAGGTGAAGAGAGAGAGAGAGAGAGAGAGAGAGAGAGAGAGAGAGAGAGAGAGAGATCGCCTGGCGAGAGAGAGAGAAAGAAAAGTCGCGAGCCACTGGTTGCTTGAGAGAGAGAGAGAGATTTGTGTGTGGGTTTGCTGCCGCTCGGAGTTACACGTTTACCAAATGAATAACGAGATTAATGCCTCCCGTTGACAGATGTGGTGGCTTGGGGGGTTACACACACATATATATATATATATTTATAGATATAAATATATATCTATATATATATATTATTATAATAAATATTATATATATATGTGTGTGTGTGTGTGTGTGTGTGTGTGTGTACAACATACAGCACTATATATATCAATATTCATATATGTGTGCACTTGTAAGGACGACATTTGGGCGAATGTTCGCCCTTCCATTGTAAAAATATGTATATCCATATGTTCTCTCTTTTCTTCGAGGAACTAAAATGTAGAGTATTTTACACCCTTTCTTTTGATTACGTCGGGAATCCGTTCCCTCTATGTAATATTATTCATGTATTTTCATCTGTGAAGCTACACATTCACAGCGGGGGCCCTGTCCCTCTATGTTTATGTTTGTTCGTGCGTGCGTGACGGACACTACGTTCCATCCGCATACCGCCTTATGCACAGCCGCTTGAGGAAAAAAAAGTTTATGAGCTGCTTGGTGAGCAAAGTCAGCTTAATCAAAAACAAAGAATGGAATAATGTTAGTTTGCTCACTCTCCTCGTCTTACTCAGTCCTCACAATTGGTGACCCATGAGTAGGTGTCTGAAATGGTTTTGGCTTTGTCATTAAGGGGCTATTTACCACCGCTCACCTTCAGAGAGCCTTTAACGGACCCATACGATGCCTAGTCTAGGTTCTCTGGTACTCCTCAATGCCATTAGTGGACTTGCAACAGCATTTCTTCACAGAAGTGTTTTGGTGTTCAGTCTTATGGTTTGTCCGCCATTCACGACTTCTTGTCGACCATAAGCGTGAGACTGACAAAATGATGGAGAGTTCAATGCATTCACTCGACTCCTCTTTGTCTGCCTCGACCCAGCGATCCTTCTTCATGCTTGAGTCCTCCTCAACACCCGTGCCCGCACCCCAAATGACAGCACTGTCGGAGCACCACGTCCAGGCCGTCCTCAAGCATATACAGGAGAATGGACTTGTCGTCCATTTTGACAAATGCACCATGGCGTCAAAGGTGGTTGCAGTGGAGAAGTTCTAGACACCGATGACCA
>NC_087200.1:87646567-87700844 GCF_015104395.2 Macrobrachium nipponense | reverse complement strand
GGAGTATTTGTAAGGACAACGTTTTTTCCCTATTTTCATTGTAACCAATCATCAAGTCGCGTTGTTCTTACTTCCATCCGATGGAGCGTTCCGCGGCCTTTCCGCCGATGTTATAACACATGCAATTCCATTATTTGTACGCTTTATTATATCTAAATGAATGTCTGTAAGAAAACACAAATTTACCGTCTCAGAGTCATTTCTGTTTGCGGTGCGAGAGTGCACTACATATCCGTCCGCACCTGTTTATGTCAACAAACCCATTTGTCTGTAAATAAATCATCAGCACCCAGCTAACCTGTCTTAATCTCTGGTCCTCACACTACTAATAAAAAAAATTAGTCCACATGTATATAGTTATTCATTTTCTCTCTCTCTCTCTCTCTCTCTCTCTCTCTCTGGTTCGATATTCTCTCTCCTCTTTCTCTGCTCGATATATATATATATATATATATATATATATATATATATATATATATATATATATATATTTTCTTTCGTCTTTTCATTGATAATAATTTTTTGCGAAAATTTGTGTAAATTTCATGATATTAAATTGTATATGCTTCCTTGTTTTTTCAAAATATACTTTTTTCTGGAAGAATAACTTGTTTACCGTGTGTACTATCCTCCAAGGTGTGGCTACCCTCAGGCGTTTCCTCATTTCTGTAGAGTGAAATCGACCTTATTGCTAATCTTGTAGTGTCAGTGTAATGGGAAAAATATTACTTTAATTATTAATGATTTATTTAGGAATTGATTCATCATCTTTCTCTAATATCTTTACATTATTGTGTAAGAGTAATCGGAACTGTGAAATGTTTTCGTTTTTGTTGTGGACACGAGTGTGTGGCAGTGTAGCCAGTCCCTTGTTTTGTTTTTCTCTCACTCTGAGTATGGGAACGCTGCCCTGAATCTTTCGTCTGCATTTTGGTAACACTAGCAACACATGTAAGAATCACGAATGCTTTCGTGTGAGGACGTCAACCTGTCCGCTCTTCAATTTGGCTATTTTACCAAATTATTAGTGTAAATGATTATCTATCCCTTGCAAGGGATCTAGTCCAGGAATCTAGTCCAGGAGTTCTGAAGACTAGGGTAAATTAATCAAGTCCAGGAGACCAGGCCTGGAAGAAATTTGGCATGATGTAATGAGTAATAAAGAAACAAGCTGAATACCAGGAATTTTCTTCAATACCCCTAAAATGGAAATCAGCACTTCAATTACCTCCCAGTGGGAAGACATCACCTGGCCTCATAAGTAGTAAGACCCATACACACAAGGAATATCATGTAATAGCAGGTAGGACAGGCCTACCCTAATTCCCAGGCAGCACAAACATCAGTCTTCATACCCATTGTGTCAACTATGACACAGTATCATTCTCCGACCCCTGTCTCCAGGCAAGAAGACTGACAAAAATGTATATGTATACAAATAGTATTCTTATTCTCGTATCTTAATGTCGTGGTGAGGGAAAATCCTCCCGTGACATCAGTTTGGATATTAAGCCTTCTTTTGACTATGTTTTCCCCTGTAAAATCAGTTTGCCTTAGTAAAGGGTCGGAACAAGACCGAAAGTACTCGGCTATCTCGCTTTTTCATTTTTCCTTCGTGACAAAAACCTTTATTTATACATAGCATCACGTCTTATATACTTCGTTATCACGTTATTCATATATATATATATATATAGATATCATATATATATATATATATATAAATATATATATATATATATATATATATGATATATATATTCTAGTGTTATTTTCTTCACTTCATTGTTCAGGTTACCAATGGACACATAATGGGGTTCTTCCATTTACTCCAGTATTTTTACATGCGACAGCTGTTTTGTCAACCTATACGTATTGATGTTATCAAGTGTACTGATACAAATATGAACCTGCAATGCATGCGTTTTGTGACGTCATGAGCACAGAAACGCATGCAGGACACGGGTTCATATTTGTTGAGTGAATTAAGACTGAGGAAATTGTAATTAGAGGAACGAGGAACTGCAAGCAAATTAAGAGACGCCGTTGTAAAGACAAAGTAACCAAAGAGCAACTAAACAGAACTTGCCTAGTAATTCGACTGACGGGTCTGTGGACGGGACAGTTGTGAGAGGTGGACAAAGAGGCAGGTAGAAGTGTACTGATTTTTATTATTGTTGTTGTTGTTTTTGATTTAGCTGACCTTGTGTCAGCACGGGCTCTTGCTCACAGAGCAGCCCGCGTAACAAATTACAGTCAAGGGAAATATAAATATAACAGCATGCGGACGGAAATGTGGTCACCGACCCGCGAGAGAGTAAAAGTGGGTCGGCGAGACCCGATTTGTGTTTCTTGAGAGACATAAAATACAAAATATAAAAGTACACAATATGTGGGTTATACAAGCTTTATACACTGACGGAAAGCCCGCTGAATGCTCTCTCAGGGGGAAGTAAGAACAACGCGAATGATGAATTATGTACAGAGAAAATTATGATAAGCGTTGTCCTTACACAGTCCACAGTTCAAGAAAGGGCAAAAATTGGCAGTAAAAGGAAAAGCCAAGATTCTCAAGGGGAAGGAAGCAAGAGGTAGATCACAGAATATTCATAGCCCCAGACCTAACCTACAGAGAAAGAGAACAGGATAGGGATATTGAGACATGAACTCAAAGACAAAAAGAAAGGGGAAAAGGGGGGAACAGGGATGGGTACTTATGGTTTTACAGGGTAAAGGGTAAATGTAATAAACGGAGATGAAAATAATACCCAAGGAGCTAAAATAAACAAAATAAAGTTTAAAATATATATGATAAATATACAATGTTTAACTAGACAAAAGTTAGCAGAAATAGAAAATGTTATAGACAATGATAATAAGATATTTTGTTTAACTGAAACTCATCAGAAACTAGACAAGTTAGCGTTAAGTAAAGGTATAAATAAAATAGAAAATATGAGGGAGATAAAAGACCAAATAGGAGGAGGGTTAATGATGCTGTATAGAAACAGTGATAACACAAAGTTAAACAAGGTGGAGACCATTAGCAAATACTTATTGTATGCTAAATGCAAAATATACAATAATACTATTCATATTTTGTTGTTATACTTATCAGTAGGAAATGCAGAGGAGGATAAAAATAGAGATAAAGAAATAAAATTAGAATGCGAAAACATTATTAAAAACATAAACGACCAAGAATCATTATTAATTTTAGGAGATTTTAATGGCCATATAGGTTTCTTAGGCCACCAGAATACAGACAGAAATGGGGAAATAACATTAGAATGGAGGAATGAGCATAGGCTAATACTACTTAACACAGAAGACAGATGCACTGGAGTATACACATGGGAGAGAATGCAGATGAAAAGTGTAATAGATTTTGCTTTAGTCAATGAGAAGTTATATAAAAATTTTGAGGAGATGGTAATTGATGAAGACAAAAATGAGTTTGATATCTCAGACCATAAGCTAATTACCATTAACTTAACATTCAAAGGACAGAACAAGAATCTCAACAAGGGTAAATGAGAGGAAGTAAAATACTTCAAAACGGATGTAGACAACCTAAATAACTTTATAAAAAACTAGAAGAGATCCTAATAGATAAAGACATTGACAGAATCACAGAAATGGACTTATCAATAAAAGAAGTAGCAGAAGACAAGCTAGTGAGAACATATAGGAGAAAGATGCTACTATGAAATTCAGGGCCTCTGTAACACGGTTTTTTGGATTTTGCTCCTTATCAAAGCATCGGAGGTAGCTGAAAGTTGACATATGTATATTTTACAACTACACACAAATTTTGTCAGCATTATCAATAACCTAAACCCGATAGTTTTAATTTTTATAGAGTAAAAATGATCTAGCCGACGCCATGGCCAATGACTGCGAGCCAAGAGTCGAAAAACATTCATTAATTAAGTAAGGTAAACATCGTTTTACGAAATGTTGCCCCGCCCGTCCACTAGACAGAAATCCATTCACCTTATTCCATCGGCTCTGAAACCCATAGTAGTCAAGAATGGCTAACAGGATTTGGAATTGTCCCCGTGGTTGCAAAACTGCATTTGTCTTACGACTTGCAACTTTATACAGTCAACAGAGAAAGCCCGTGGCCATACTACTATAGTCTGAATAGGGTAATTATTCAGTTCTAATTTAAATCCAATGTTTATGGTCTGATTTGTATTTAGCGTAACGTGATTATAATACTTGTAATGTCATTCAGGATTTCGGACATTTCCATTAACTATTCACTATGCCACCAAGAGAGAGAGAGAGAGAGAGATTGTATGTAAACAGTCTTTATATAACTATTTTTGTTAAAATAAGATTTTTATCCAAAGTAAATAAAAGCTTACATGTGCTATAAAATCTCCAGCAGACCAATGGATCATCCGATATAATTTTTTTTCGTCTTCTTTAGTCTGTACGACCATGTTGGGTATAAAGACTTTATGAATGGCGGAACGATACATAGATGGGTGGTGGGGTATCTGTGCTAGCGTAGTAATACTACTGCAGCAGTAGTGCCGCAAAATTAATAATAGCAGCAATATACATGAATTAAACGTTTAGGGGCCAACTGCTGGGATCCCTGATCATTTACACTTATTACAACTACTCGAGAAATGAGTTTTTATAGCCAGAAGTTAGATTTTCTAATACAACAATGGCCATGATAGCCTTCATTGTTATCCTGAATTATAACGAGGCCAAAGTGGGTGGAGCCTCATGACGTCATCATTCTGACGATAATTATTGGTGAAGGTTTAAAGCCAAAGTACGATACCGTCTATTTTTTTGTTTTTGTTTTTAGTAAATAGGTAGATAGCCGATAAATAAAATTGCTTGACATTGGATACAGCAGTTATCAAATCAAGCTTGTCTACTATGTCTTTGAAAATTACCAACTATTCCCTACATCTTGTCAATCTGATTGGGACCTATAAAGTAGATTATAATTTCTTAGGACACTTATTTTGGGAGTTAGACTAATAATCAAAGTGTTTTTGTATTTATTAACATATTTTGTTGGTTTGTTCATTATGACAATTATCAGTGGAGAGGATTCAGAGTTCTTAAAGGTGTACTGCTTTGCTTGTATTTAAATTTTTGTCATTGTTGTCATTGTTGCCTTCGTTACGTATAGCCAATCATCCATCGAGAAAGAGGGAAGAAATGCTGTCATAAGTTACGTAACGAGTGCGTTCGAAACCTTATCTCTGAGTAAGTTGGCCCGTCTTCAAAAAAGGTCACTTTTACATTATAAGTACCAAATTTATTCAACCTACGTAATGCAGAATACAGTCAAAATTTATGTGTAGATATAATGTGTATTCTGAATAAGCGTTATATCTATGAAATGCATAGATAAAAAGTTATTGCCAAAAAACCGTGTTACAGAAGCCCTGAATTTCATAGTAGTAGAGGAGAAAGTAGAAGAGTAACCCTGGTTCAGTGAAGAAATAAGAAAAGGTATCAAGGAAAGGAAGGAGCTGAATAGGAAGAAAAGGAATGAGAGAGATAATGTCGTAAAGGAAAGTTTAGAGAAGAAATATATGCAAAAGAAAAAGAAGTGCAGCTATTAATAAGAGAAGAGATAACCATTTATGAAAAGAAAATAACAGAAGAAATAAGAAGAAACAAAAGCAAAGAGCTCTGGGAAAATAATGGTAAGTTAAGAAATAAGCAAAGAGCAAAAAAAGAAACTATACACTTATATAATGAACAGGGAAGCAAGCTAAATGAGGCTAAAACAAAGGATGAATTAGTGAATTATTGGAGAATCATTTACAGCAAACACGAAAATAAAATAAAGGAAATCTGGAACGAAGAGAAAAGGATGGAATATGAAAATGAATTGGCAGAAGAAGATGATATCATAAGAATTGAAGACTATAGATTCCCAAAAGTACTAAGAGAACACATGGACCTGTTGATGGAATGCAAAAGGAAGACAATCTCAATGCAGGAACCTCTGATGACCAAGGAAAAAGTCATAGCTTGTCCAAGTAAGCTCAAAGCTGAAAAAGCTGCAGGCCCAGATGGAATCAAACCAGAGCTTTACAAAGCATTAATGAAGAGCAAAACCTGTATAGAAGTATTAGTTATATGTTACAACAAAGAGCTAGAAATCAAAGAAAAGCCTGAATCTTGTAAGAAATCGAGAACGAAAATGATAGAAAAGAAAAGGAAACCAAGGGCTACGGATTTAAGGCCTATGGCTTTATTAAATATATCGTACAAAGTATTCATGATGCTGATAAAAGACGAAATTGAAGCACACCTCAGACTGAATGAACAAGATCACGAATGCCAAGCAGGATTCACAGGAGGGAGTAGGATAGAAGATAATATCCTTACACTACAATATTGTGTAGAAGAGAGCTACAGGAATAGAAAACCATTAATAGTAATAGCTATCGATTACAGTAAAGCATTTGACTCAGTTTAACGAGAAGTTATGATCGAAATCATGAAACAGTTCAAAATACATCCAAAAATCATAGAGGCAGTAGTTAATATATATGAAGGGGATAGCACAATAATAGACCTAGGGGAGGGAGTTGAACAGGAAATGGGAATTACTAGTGGGATTAGGCAAGGTTGCACAGGTTCTACTTCACTTTTCAAACCGGTGACGTATTTAATAATTAAGAAAACGGAGGAGGAAGGGACAGGGTTTGAAAATGAATTAGTAAAGATAGGGACACTTTTCTTCGCTGACGATGGGTTAGTTTTAGCAAGTAATATAGAAGATGCAAGAATAAATATAAAGATTTTAAGAGACATAGGGAATAAATGTGGGCTAGAAATAAATAAAGAGAAAAGCAGCATCATTATTTTCAATATGAAGGATAAACCAGAAGAGATAGAGAATATAAAAGTGAGGGAGAACATAACATATTTAGCAATAAAGATAAATGATTCTAGAAATCTGTCTAAGCTACAGAAAAAGGAAATGTTGAATAAAGCACAGAAGTTAGCCAACCTAACCTATTCCGTGATAGAAAAAAATTGCAACAAAGTTCTAATAGGTAAAACATTCTGAAAAAAT
The DNA here is from genome assembly GCF_015104395.2 of Macrobrachium nipponense. Classification (NCBI taxonomy): domain Eukaryota; kingdom Metazoa; phylum Arthropoda; class Malacostraca; order Decapoda; family Palaemonidae; genus Macrobrachium; species Macrobrachium nipponense. The sequence continues at coordinate 87,693,772 of NC_087200.1, read as the reverse complement.
ATAGCTCTACCATCAGTCTTATATGGAACCAAAGTGGTTAATCTAACAGACACAGAAATAGAAAAATTACAAAGAATAGAGAATGGGGTATATAGGAAAATATTAGGAGCATGTAGAAGTACAGTAGTAGCCACATTAAGGGGGGAGACAGGAGCATCTTCCATGAAAAGTAGAATTATGAGTGGGAAGATAAGCTATATAAATAATACTTTAAATGGACGGAAAGAGATACTAAAGAAAATAATTACAGATATGCGAGAAAAGGAAAGAAAATGGTGGAAAACAGTGCAAAAGTACATGCATGAAGTTAAAATAAATTTAAGAAAATTGGAAGGAATGTCCAGAACAGAAATAAAGGACAAAGCCAGAATATGGGACACAGAGAGGTGGAAAGAAGATTTGGAAAATAAAGTGACTGTGAATATATATAAAATGTGGAATAGAGAAATAAAAGATGAAGAAATTTATGATAATTCTACTGGTTCAATACTCCTCTTCAAAGCCAGAACCAACTCTCTTAATTTAAATATAGCAAAAATGCACCAGAATGAGAACACCTGTTGTCCTTTTTGTCATAATACAGTAGAGGACATTTTTCATTTCCTCTTATATTGCTGTACTTATTAAGAAGAACGTGTTAAAGCAATAGGTCTACAGCAACCCTATGAAGAGAAGGAAAGTGACATAGTTGGAAAATTTCTATTTACAGGTAACAACGAAATAAGAAAAGAAACCATATACTTGATGTGGAAAAAAAGAGAGAAAAAAAGGAGAGAGCTCAACAAATAAAAAAAATATCACGATTAAGAGGCGCCGTTGCAAAGGCATTGCCTCGACCCATAACTACTACTACTACTAGTAGCTGAACAGTTAAACATTGTTATCTAGCGCTAACGGTGTAGTTCAGGTAAATTAGAGTACTATTCTTTCGCACATCTTGAGTATCATTATTATTTGGAAGCAATTGTTAACGCATTGCATAGGTAGGTACACAGGCTGGCTAGTAGGATATCTGAATGTTACAAAACTTAGGTAATCACAAGTTTATCATTGTTACCTAGCTATCTTAGCTAGTAGTATCTAGGTAGGTAATAGACTAACGATGACATTGCAGTTCAAGTTAGGTCTACCTACCTAGCTACCTAATTAGTAGAATGTTATTTTTCGTGTCTGATTGATTGACATTAGGTAGTATATACATAGCCAATATTGCTAACTGACAGTTAGCAATATTTTTCCTCCTTTTTTTCCCAAATCTGATTTTAGGTCTTTTCTTATTTCATTATGTTTTTCTTTAACCCATTAAATCCCAACTTTTGTATTTTATGAAATTTTGGAATTTTTTGCAAAATATATATTTAAGGGTTAAGAATACATAGTATAAAGTAGAAAGAAAAAATCTATTTCTAATGGTAAGCTTACAATAAGCTGTCCTCAAATGAGGACGCTGGGATAAAGGGGTATAAAATCACGTTTTCAAGCTGTCCTCAATTGAGGACAATGGGTGTTAGGTGTATATATTTCCTAAATAAAGTACGTATCTTCTTTGTAAGTAAAGATAAACAAGTAGGTACATACCTACCTATTAGCTATCAATCTACTAGCTAGTTGAATGTTTTGAATTCTCATTTATAGTATATTCTAGCTGAAAAAATTTAATTTTATACTAAGCCAAATTTACTTCTTTTTTTGTTGCAATACCTTATGAACTTATTTTCTTTTATGATAAGAGCTGAGACATTCAATACAAAGAGTCACATTACATTTAGGGCAAGAGGTCCTTAGATCTGCTGTATATGTTTTGCTCAAACACCATTGTTGACTGTTGCGTTTTTCAATAAAATGGTCTTTACCATCATACCGAACATCAGTAAAACTTGTATATGAGTGTAAAGTACCACAAGGTCATCCTACTAAGCCCTCCGTGCAAGCCAACTTCAAGTGAGCTATAGAAATTGCCCTTTTGAAATCTAATAAACTCAGCTGTATGTTACCATGTCCTTGGTGCACCAATGCTTCGAATAGAAACAGAATATTTCCCTATCAACCAATCATGGTATCCTACAATACCCATGCATTTGTTATACCTAGTTGAAAATTGGATTTGGTTGAAGAGCGCTTCCTTTTGACTTTGATGACTTCACCCAACGCTGTACCTTTGCAAGGCATTCTAGTGTCGTAATTAGTTCCAACGTTCACATTTATTATCTTGCCATTTTACCATCAGTACTACATCTTCACTGGTGTCAAACCTGTAGTCATGTGAGCCTCTTGATTCTTTTTTTCATCCCATGAGCTGATTTCAATGTTCAGTTCTTCAAACGATTTCACAATGCTTGAAACCTAGTACTTCATAGGATGGACTATAATTCATATTCAGTATCATTGTCAAAAAAAAGACAGTATGAGTTTCTGGATCAGCTACAGTATCAAGAATTTTCAAAACAACTTTTGAACCCACTGCTAAAGCATCATTCTGTTCTTGTTGGGGATTCTTACCTCGGTAAAGATCAAAATTAGAACAGTAACCCAAGGTCCCACAAAGCGCCAAAAGTTTATATCCAAACCTTATAGGTTTCACCTGGATAAATTGTTTCAGTTAGTTATGCCCATGATTTCATCAACACTAATGCATTCCTAAAATTTTGCATTTTGAGTCAATGATTTCTAAAGCTTCAAAATCAAGCTTCTTACTTTCAATCCTTTATCCCATTTATTATTTGATGCATCGGCATTATCACAAAAATGCACAATATTCAAAATTAGAAATTTATATATATTATATATATATATATATATATATATATATATATATATATATATATATATATATATATATATATATATGTATATATATCTATATATATATATTATATAATATTATATATATTATTATATGTAATTATATTAGATTATATATGTATATATATATATATATATATATATATATATATATATATATATATATATATATAGATTATATAAAATATATATATTTTCGTTAAAAGTTAATTGCTTTAGTGGGCATCAATAAGTTTCTTGCAGGTATCTTCATACCGACGAAGTTTTTTCCGATTCTCGATCGTCAATTTCTGGTGAAAAATACGCAGACTTCCTTCTTTTATTTATTGAATTTTGTCACGACAGCTGTTTCGCCTTATGGCATTATCAAGCGACTACTGACTTACAATCTGACCTTTCAGCTTATTTATTTCATCGTGTGGGAGGTATGACCTTGAGGTATGGGTACTGGTTGTCTAGGGATTAACAGCTTAAGGGCATTGTTTTGGATACAAAGAACATAAGGACATATGTAGTATGACAATAAGAGTGAAAGTTTAAACAGTGATTAAATAAATATTCAAAATACAATGCCATGTGCTAGAGTTTCCTTAAATGTATGTTTAAAATTTAATATGTTACATGTTGGTTTTAGATAAAAATGACAAAATTACATACAGGAATGAAAATGAATATAGAAATCTAAATACAGGAATACAAATATATGTATATATTTTATAGCATGCATAAAGGTACAAGAGATAATTTCTGTTTGTACATAAATGTGTATGATTTAAATTTGAGTGAGTGAGTGTGTGTGTGTGTGTGTGTGTGTGTGTGTGTCCCCAAATAGTCTACGTTGGTTAACGGTTGCTGATTCGTGTTGGGCGGGGTCTCAGCGACCTGAGCAAGGATGTTACTTGACTTTCGTTGACGCTGGGTCTTCCCATACTCTGTTTTTTTTCATCTGTCCATCCGCCTGTGGTGTTTTTGTATGGTAACTCTGCGTCCCGGCTTTAAATAGTTACGCTATGTGTAAGTTTTAGGTAATTAAAGGATATCTGGTTGTACATTTGCTACTGAAAAGTGTTTTAATAATTTACTGTATGCGAATTACACTGTTAATATTCGAAATAGGATATTGTTATTATTGTTGAATGTAAGCTGCCTTTTCGGGGTGGCGAATGGAACAGCCAGACGCAAATTCCATCAAACAGATGCTAAACCAAGTTACGTCATATAGTATCTGGCTGAAACACACTTTATAAAAATTAACAGTACATACTGATATACTTACGTATAATGAAGTACAGTGGACCCCCCGTATTCGCGTTCTCCAGATTCGCGGACTCACACATTCGCGGATTTCTCTCGGGAACGTTTCCCTGCATTATTCACGGAAAATTCGCGCATTCGCGGTATTTTTCCATGATAAATATCCACAAATTCCTGATTTTTTTGATGAATTTCATCATAAAATGCAATTTTTGTGATAAAACTATTAAAAAAACCATGTAGAAAAATTTTTAGTGGGTTTTTCTTGAGTTTTAACTAACAAAATAGGCTGTTTTTAGCATTTTTATAGGGGTTCCAAACATTCGCGGGTTCTAACTATTCACGGGGTGGTCTGGTACGCATCCCCCGCGAATACGGGGGGACCACTGTAATACGTTGACATCTTGCCGTAGTGAACAGCGAGAGAAGCAGTTTTCCCGCCACTGCGTCTGGCTGTTCCATTCGCCACCCCGAAAAGGGAGCTTACATTCAACAATAATAACAATAACCTATTTCAAATATTAATGGTGTAATTTGCATACAGTAAATTATTAAAACACTTTTCAGTTGCAAATGTACACCCAGATATCCTTTTATTTACCTAAAACTTACACGTAGCGTAACTATTTAAAGCCTGGGACGCAGTGTTACCATACAAAAACACCACAGGCGGATGGACAGATGAAAAAAAACAGAGTATAGATATTTTTACGTGGCTAGGAACCAATTGGTCACCTAGCAACGGGACCTACAGCTTATTGTGGGATCCAGAAATAAATTCCTCTGATTCCGCATTGGCCGAGCCGGGATTCAAACTTCGAACCACCAGATTGGCAGCTGAGTGCGAAAACCACTCGTCCAGCGAGGAACTTACTACTATAGCATAGTACTAGCTACTTAGCTACTAGCCTATTAGGTATTTACTAGGTACTGTATAGGCTACTAGCTACTAGGGTAAAGTACCGAATGGCCAGCCTTTACCATAGCGCGACCATCTTCCCAATTGCTATGGCCTTACCCAATTTGTGACTTGGGAGAAAAAACCTACTTCGAGAGGAAAGTAGAGGTCTTGTGGTGTTGCTTTGACAGACACTGGCTCTTGACTTAATGTCTATCCCGGGTTATGGGATGTGTTAAAGTCCTTTTTCAGGAAGGTGGTCGCGCTATGGCAGAGTCCGGCCATTCGGTAATTTACCCTAGCCTAGGTAGCTAGGTATATTTTCTTTACTAGGTAGACCATAGGGCAAGTTTGGAAGTAGCATAAGAAATAGCCGAAGTAGCATCGGCCTACTTATGCAGCTTGCTGTGAATTGGGAATTGAAGTCAAAAGAGGTGGGCTAGGTTAGCTTCGCTTCCTTGAGTAAAATTACCTGTTGAAATTTTTTTGAACAACTGTTGTGGTAAGTTGGCCTACTTAGTCATAGCAGCCATACTAGATAACAGGTTATGGGTAGTCCCCAGGTTATGGGGTGTGCCGTAACCTGAAAAGCACAGTAAACCAAAACATCGTACCTAGGCTAATACCTAATAATGGGAATAGGTAAATGGTGCTTATAGCGCCGTCAAATCAATGTAATTGCTCCATGAGCCAAGTACAGTAAAGTCGGAATGCCTTAACCTGAGGACTGCCTTTTCATTACAAGGAGTGGTACTATACTCTGTTTTTTTTCATCTGTCCATCCGCCTGTAGTGTTTTTGTATGGTAACACTGCGTCCCGGGCTTTAGATAGTTACATTCAACGATTATAATAATATCCTATTTCGAATATTAACGGTGTAATTCGCATACAGAAAATTATTAAAACACTTTTCAGTTGCAAATGTACACCCAGATATCCTTTTATTTACCTAAAACTTACCAATAGCGTAACTATCTAAAGCCCGGGACGCAGTGTTACCATACGAAAACACTACAGGCGGATGGACAGATGAAAAAAAACAGAGTATAGGTATTCATGAGTGGTTGCCAAGCAATATGAGTAAACAGCAGGTGGTACTATTAGGTAAGCATGTTATTTTACTGTCTAATGTAAGCAATTCCTTTGAAGCAATCATAGCATGCATGCCGAAGATCAGTGTAGGAGGTTGAGATAATTTAAATTTTAGTTTGATCTCGTCTAGACTAAATTGTTTCACCCTTCCTAGAGTTAGTATAGGTTGGCCATAGAAGTATGGAATTGCTTACATCAAACTATCTTAACATGCCTACCTAATGGTATACTTACTAACATTGTTTGGGACCCTTCATAGGAACTCACTCCTTGTTGGGTCAGTTACCTAGTTCCTGGCTTGGTATTGCATATCCTACTCCAGAAACACCATTGCAAGTTAAGCTAGTTAAAAATTCTAATCTTAACACTGATGAAGAAGAGGAAACTATTTCATATACTACAGTGTTAGATGGTTTTTTGTAGTTTCCCGTGTGTTCACTTCCCAACATCCATAAACAACTGATTTCAGCATACTATGAGCTGGAATTTTCTGCACAGAATGGCTATTACATGAAGATAGCAGATTTTGTGTTAATTGCCCATTGACATATAGATACAGTAGTTATACAACATCTCTGTAAGACAAAGTTTGTTTCAGTGACGTTACAAACCGTTCCCTTTATGTAGGAGCATTCCTGAGCTTGAGCTGCAAATGGTCATTTAATTTGTGCATGTTTCTACGACTTTACTCCCTACTTCGCCTTGTCTTCTGCCGAAGGATGAGAACACAAGACATGTAGTAGGAGTAATTCGAAGGAGCATAGGTGCATATCATTTTCCTCCTACTCCTCATCACTGAGCTCGTCCTCCTCTTCTTTGGTGGCTTCTTCCACACATAGTAAGAAGAAAAAGAAATCTCTAAAGGCTTCTTGGAATAAGCTGATAATTGCCTAAGAAGGGTTGACTCTTGATTTTCAAGGTTCCTTGCAATCCAGTGTCCTCCCATACCTTGTGAGCCTAGAGGACTTGCCCAGAGTTCCTTTTCTTGTTCATAATTCCTTGCATATAATAGATAAAGAGGAGTCTGTACAACCTTTTCATATCGCATATACATGCTTTCTAGATAGAGTTTTTCAGACAGAAGGTTCTTGCTTGACAAGGTATTTGCAGTAGCATTATTAGATTCACTGGCAGCACTGATACCTACAAATTGAAGAAAATATTATTTTGTTCATGAAACTTACCTGTCAGATATATATATAGCTGTATTTTCTGACGTCCGACAGAATTTCAAAACTCGCGGCACACGTAGTGGGCGGCCAGGTGGTAGTACCATTCCCGCCGCTGGGAGGCGGATATCAGGAACCATTCCCATTTTCTATTCATATTTTTTCTGTCGCCGGTGCTGGAAACAACTGTTTGCAGTACCTCCGTCTAGGATTTTTGGATTATCTCGCTTCTAAGTATCTGGATTGACTTTTGGTTATCGACTCTGGATTGTTGGATTGGCACGCGTAATAGTGGACTGTTTTTTGAATTTGGATTGGCTTTTCTGTGTACATGATGTCGGGATCAAGTACAGGGAGTTTCAGAGTGTGTGTGAGGAGTGAATGTAAGGTGAGGCTTCTTAAACCTTCAGTTGATCCTCACACAGTTTGTATGGAATGCAGGGGGCATGTTTGCTTGGTTGATGATCGGTGCAATGAATGCAAGGATTTGACCGATGATGGATGGAAGATGTATGAGACCTATCGACGTAAATTGGAGCGCGATAGAGTCAGGAGGGCTTCCTCCAAGAGCAGTTCTACAAAAGGTAAGGAATGTAACATTTCTCCTCCTCTAACACCGGTAGATTTTGTTCAACCTAATCCTGTTTTGTTGCCTTCGGGCCCTAGTGCTGTGTATGGAGAAGGTAACACCCTTTCTCTGATTCTTGAGTGTATTCGCGCTCTTGAATCGAAAGTGTTGGCCTTAGAAACTGGCCCTGTGAAAGTTTGTGATAGTGCCCCTAGTGTTGTGGAGGGGCCGTCAGATCGGCCCCATAATGCCTCTAGGCCTAGACCTCTATCGGACTCCCAGGACTCAGGGAGTGGGTATGTCGAAAGCCGCAAGAGGGTTACGGGGGCTCCCCACCGATCTGGCGTCCCTTCGGCAGGCCTTGTTGCTAAGTCCCAGGCTGCCAAGGAGCGCGCACGAGCGCGCGTCCTGAAGGATTGCTTTTCGTCCTCCGAAGCGTCCTCCCCGCGCAAGGGGTGGAGCACTCGGAGAGACTCGCGTCCAGTTGAAAAGGGACTTTTCGTTTTGAGGACGCTTCCCGTCTATGTCGCCACTTTTCGTTCAGAGGTCTTCCACTTTGTCAGAGACGATATGACGCTTTTCCTCCTCAGAAGAGAGGTAGAGTCTCAACCGACGAGGACGTTGGTTTCCGCGCACAGGCGTGTTCACCTGAGATGCAGTTAGCTGTACCTGCTAGAAGGAAGGAGGCGTCCCCTCGCCCCTCGCCTTCTCGCAGGGTCAGTCCTGCCCCTTCTTCTGCTCCTTCGTCACCTACGAAGGATATCCTTGTGTCCCTTCAGGACCAGATTACGTCTCTCATGCTCAAAGGACCTCGCCCAGGAGCAGTCGAGCCTAAGCGGAGAAAGGACGTTTAGGCTGCCCGTCAAGAGGACGAAGCAGTCTCATTCTCTTTCGTCTCGTTCGTCTCTCTCTCTCCACCTCCAGATCGTCACCGTTCTCGTTCTCCGAGTAGATCTTTCGCTCACGCTGTGGAGGACGCTCGTCGTTCGAAGCAGGACGCTTTGCGCTCTCAGCAGGGCGCTTTTGAGGACGCTTGGCAGGACGCTCGCTGTTCGAAGCAGGACGCTTTGCGCTCTCGGCAGGACGCTTTTGAGGACGCTCGGCAGGATGCTCGCCGTTCGAAGCAGGATGCTTTTCGGATGAGGCAGGACGCTTTTGAGGGACGCTCAGCAGGACGCTTTTGGCGATCTCATCAGGAAGCTCGCGCTTCCTCTCGTATGGGACGTGTCTGGTAAGACAGTTCCCGTTGCTTCAAAGATGCGCTACGTTCGCCAGGATGTTCCGTCCTTCAAAGGATCGTCCGTAAGGGCGCTTCCGTACCCTGAAGCAGGGACTTCCAATCAACGGAAGTCTTTGTTCAGGCCTGAGACTGCTGGACGTACGCCCTCTCCGGCATGGACGTTCTCCAGTTCCTCTTAGGGAGGAAGGGGAACTTAGTAGTCTAGGGAGTTCAGTCGAAGAAGAACCTCCTGTAGCTTCAGCTGTCTCGGACTATAAGGTTCTTGTGCGGCTGTTACGTTCATCCTTCGGGGATAAGTTTCAGCTGGCAGCCCCTAGGTCTCCTCCCTCTCAACTTTCGTCTTCTAAGTCTGTTAAGACCCCTGAGTTCGTCTAAATGAAGACGTCGCTTTCGACAAGAGGGCTTTCAAGAAGCTACAAGATTTTATGTCTCGAAGGAAGGACCAGGGCAAGACCACTTTCGCCCTTCCTCCCTCTAGACTCTCCGGGAAAGGAGGGAATTTGGTATGAAACCAAGGAGGACGTGGGAGTAAAGGTTCCTTCGTCCGCTCTTGGGGACTTCTCCAGTTTAGTGGACGCTCAGAGGAGGTCCCTCTTATCGTCTGCTAAGGTGTCCTGGACTCCTGTGGAGACGGACCACCACATTGAAGGGACTGCTGCGCACTTTGAGTGTCTTTAATTTCTTAGACTGGTGCTTGGGAGTTTTGGACCTTCAGTCTAGAAGTCCTGCATTCTCTCAGTCTGGGGGAGTCTGTCCAGCGTGTTGTCTGTATGGACAAGGCCGTCAGGGATGGTTCGGTGAAGAGCAAGTTTCTCATTTTTGGAACGCTTTCCTAAAGAAAAGAGCTCTTTTATGTAATTTTACCGCGAAGTCGGTTTTCTCCCGCTCAGAAAGCGGAATTGCTCCTTTGCGCCTCTTTCGGACCATCTCTTCCCCCAGGCTATGGTAAAGGATCTTGCAACGAGTTTGCAGGAGAAGGCGACCCAGGACCTCTTGGTACAGTCTTCAAGACGCCAGCAGTTCCTTCCACATCTTCATTCGGTAAACCCCGAAGAAAGTCAAACCCTTTCGCGGGGCACCCCCCTCGAGAGCAGCTCCTCGAGGGAGAGGTTTTTCGAGAGGAAGAGCTTCATTTAAACCGAAATCCACCAATTGAAGATCTTGTCCTTCAGACGCCGTCGTCGGGGCCAGGCTGAAGTTCTTTGCGGAGGCATGGAGGCAGAGAGGGGCGGATCTTTGGACTCTCAAGATCGTAGGAACAGGGGTACAAGATCACCCTTTTTACATCCTCATCCTCTTTAACATGAACTCCCAGAGACCTCTCTCCGTCTATCAGGGAGAGAAGAAAAGTATCCTTTTCGATCTTTTAGACCAGATGGTCGAAAAAAGAGCGGTGGAGCAAGTCTTGGACCTGGGGTCACCGGGCTTCTACAACAGGATTTTCCTGGTACCGAAGCAGTCGTCGGGTTGGCGCCCAGTCCTGGATGTGAGCAGGCTCAATCTTTTTGTGGAGAAGATCAAGTTCAAAATGGAGACGCCTCAGTCGGTGCTAGGAGCCTTGAGACCTGGCGACTGGATGGTGTCTCTGGACCTGCAGGACGCGTACTTTCATGTCCCCGTCCACCCTCTTTCAAGGAAGTACCTGAGATTCGTCTTAGACAACAGGGTTTGGCAATTCAGAGCCCTTTGTTTCGGTCTCAGCACGGCCCCGATGGTTTTTACAATGATAATGAGGAATTTAGCGAAGTGGCTCCATTCTTCAGGGATCAGGATATCCCTCTACCTCGACGATTGGCTGATCAGAGCGTCGTCAAGACGAAAATGTCTGAAGGACCTTCAGTTGACGTTAGCCCTAGCAAAATCTCTGGTCTTTTGTCAACTCCGAAAAGTCGCATCTGACCCCGACACAGTCCATCGTGTATCTGGGGATTCAGATGGATTCAGTGGCTTTTCGGGCGTTTCCATCCCAGGAACGTCAGCGGCTGGGTTTAGAGAAAGTCGCAGCCTTCCTAGGGAGAGAAGCGTGTTCGGCGAGGGAGTGGATGAGTCTGCTGGGCACCATTTCCTCGCTGGAAAAGTTTGTCTCGCTGGGAAGACTGCACCTCAGGCCTCTTCAATTTTTCCTTGCGGAAGAATGGAAGTCGAAGGAGGACCTGAATGCGATCCTAAGGATCTCACAAACAAAGTAAAAGACCACTTAAGATGGTGGCTCGACCCTCAGAAGTTGCGAGAGGGCTTCTCCCTAAATCTTCTGAGCCCCGACCTAGTGTTGTTCTCAGACGCTTCCATTTCCGGTTGGGGAGCAGCACTAGGGGGGGAGGGGGGGAGGAAGTCAGGCTCCTGGAGAGGGGAACAGGTAGCCTGGCACATCAATGTAAAGGAACTGGCAGCGATATTCCTGTCGCTGCAGTTCTTCGAAGACAAAACTGTCAGGCAAGGTCGTTCAAATCAACTCAGACAGTACCACAGCCCTTGCATATCTAAAGAATCAGGGAGGAACTCACTCCAGATCCCTTTTTCTCCTTGCGAGGGAAGTTCTGCTATGGGCAGACGCAAGGCACATCAAGATCCTGACGAGATTCGTGGCAGGGGTTCAGAATGTCAGGGCGGACCTTCTCAGTCGACGAAATCAGATTCTGCCAACAGAATGGACCTTGCACCAGGAAGTCTGTCAACAATTATGGAGATTGTGGGGACGTCCTCTAGTCGACCTGTTCGCTACGTCGAGGACGAAGAGGCTTTCTCTGTATTGCTCCCCGGTTCTGGATCCAGGGGCAATTGCGGTGGACGCGTTGCTCTGGAACTGGACAGACCTGGATCTTTACCGACCTTTCCTTTTCCCCCATTCAAGATCATGTGGGAGGTCATGAGGAAGTTCGCAGCTTCAGAAGGGACAAGGTTGACTCTGATTGCCCCGATGTGGCCAGCAAGAGAGTGGTTCTTTTACAGAGGTCATGACTTTTCCTTGTGGACTTCCAAGAACGTTGCCCTGGAGGAGAGATCTACTCAGACAGCCTCACTTCAAAAGGTATCACCAAAACCTCTCCGCTCTGACTCTGACTGCGTTCAGACTATCGAAAAGTTGGCCAGAGCGAGAGGCTTTTCAAAGGCAGCTGCGAGAGCAATCGCTAATGCTCGAAGAGGCCTCTTCAAGAGCTGTCTACCAGTCTAAATGGGCCTCCTTCAGGGCATGGTGCAAAAAGGAAGGAATTTCCTCTTCCACGACCTCTGTGAACCAGATAGCAGATTTCTTACTCTATTTAAGAAATGTGCAGAAATTGGCAGTTCCTACAATTAAAGGTTATAGGAGTATGTTGTCTGCCGTTTTTCGCCACAGAGGACTGGACCTCTCCGACAATAAGGATCTACACGATCTCTTAAGGTCGTTCGAAACCTCCTAAGATTCCACAGGCAAGACCACCCTCATGGAATCTCGATGTGGTTTTGAAACATCTAATGCTAAGTCCCTTTGAGCCTCTCCATGAAAGCTTATCTAAGGGACTTGACGAGGAAAGCGCTTTTCCTAGCTTCTCTGGCGACGGCGAAGAGAGTTAGTGAAATCCAAGCGTTCAGTAGCCTAGTGGGCTTCAAGGGGGACAACGCTGTCTGCTCGTTGAGCCCGTCTTTCTTGGCAAAAAAACGAGAACCCGTCTAATCCTTGGCCGAGGAGCTTTGAAATCAGGTATGTCGGGTCTCGTGGGTCAAGAACCAGAGAGAGCCCTGTGCCCTGTCAGGGCTCTCAAGTTCTATGTTAATAGAACTAAAGAGATAAGAGGTCCCTCAGGTAATCTCTGGTGCTCGGTGAAGAGACCAGATTTGCCGTTGTCGAAGAATGCTGTGGCTTTCTTCTTGAGGGACGTCATTAAAGAGGCTCATTCATCTTGCCAGAAGACTGATTTGAGCCTCTTTAAAGTGAAAGCTCACGAAGTCAGAGCCGTAGCTACTTCTCTTGCCTTCCAAAGGAATATGTCTATCAAAGATATCCTTGATAGCACCTTTTGGAGGAGCAATTCCGTATTCGCCTCACATTACCTCCGGATGTGAGAATGATTTACGAGAACTGTAGTTCTTTGGGGCCTTACATTTCGGCAGACACAGTTTTGGGGGCTGAAGGTAGTTCTCTCCCTATCCCTTAGCTTAGTTTAGGTTAGTTTTTTATTGTGTTTTTGGTTGATGGTGAGATCTTCTGTGGAAATCTCCCATTCTTTAGTTTAACTGTCAGGGGTTTTTTGGTTAGTTGGTCAGGTGGTGGTCGGTTGCTGTGTTACTGCCATATGTTTGGCTAGATGGTCTTGTCACATTGAGGTCCCGTCCCCGTTGACAGAGCATCCAGAGTGCACCAGCACTACAGGTCCACACCTGGCTGGCAACTCTGATAAAAGCAGAAGCAGGCTTAAGTGACAGTAATCACAGAGTCTACTTTGCTATCAGGTAAGGAACCAAGAAGTAAATCTTTTACTTAATTTAAGTTTCCTAAAAATCCTATTCTGTCTCTACCCACCATCCGAAGGTGGATTCAGGTAAGATATATATGACAGGTATTTTCATGAACAAAATGTTATTGTTAAATACAATTAAGTTTGTTCATACTTACCTGGCAGATATATATAATTAGAGTGCCCACCCTCCTCCCCTCAGGAGACAAGGGTCATGAATAAAATATGAACAGAAAATGGGAATGGTTCCTGATATCCGCCTCCCAGCGGCGGGAATGGGTACTACCACCTGGCCGCCCACTACGTGTGCCGCGAGTTTTGAAATTCTGTCGGACGTCAGAAAATACAGCTATATATATTGCCAGGTAAGTATGAACAAACTTAATTGTATTATAACAATAACATTTTTGCGCTATCATATATCGCATTATTTATATATGATAATGATAATTTTTTTTCATTTCTGATGGTTGCATACTAAACTTCAAGCAATGACAAAAAAAGAGGAGCCAAAAATGAACTCTTAATCTTGAAAACTAAGCGTGCTGTGATTTTTTGAAAAAAATATTTTTTCCGCTTACGCGCTCACTCTCAAACCCCTCCGGCATACGGGAGTCATTTTTTTATTTACCGCTTCGGCGTTTAAGGGTTAAGCCTTCTTGATATCTCTAACAGGAACTTACACCAAATGCAGTGCACAAATTCTCTTTGCTGATCAGGGGAAGTTTCTTAGACCGATAAATGACATATTGACATTCAATTCCTGTGCACATCACAACATCGAAAACAATAGGTTGCATGGTTCACACTGTTATGGTTATCAATGTTTTTTTTTTTTTATGAAAGCGTTTTGTGTTTCTAATGTTTTCTGTTAAATTTAACTAATGGAATCGTTCAACGACATCAGCTCTCTATTGAAATGAGTATATACGTATAAGGACTATGTTTATGCAATACTATCACATAGTGATAGGTGTCTCCTATCTAGTACTTCGTAATGTATGTCAGTGGTTATGAATGACCTTTTTTATCCCTTCGCTTATGTTAATTTTTCTACTTGGAAAATAGTTTTATGCAATTATATAACATGATGTTTTAAAGACATCAGTGACTGTTTTTAACGTCATTGCATAAGATTTCTTCCATCTTAAAGAAAAAAAAAAACTAGATTAATAAGGCATGAATCATGTGTCAGGCAGGTGAACGAAAAATTGTGAAACTGTCACTTCTAATTTGTCTAAGTGTACTTTAGATTCTTCCCATCAAAGAAAGTTTAAAACTTTAAACAAAATATCTTATGAAAATAGTATACAGTAGTGCCTCAGGTTACGAAATTAATCCGTTCCGAAGTTGCCTTCGTAACCTGATTATTTCGTATCTAGAACTATGTTTTACATGTAAATTGCCTAATTCGTTCCAAGCCCTACAAAAACACCACAGTAATTTTATAATAAAGGTAAATTGACCAACAAACAATGAAATACAACAAGTTGGACCATTCAGTACCTAGCATAGCTTTGACTGTACCTCTAAATAATGTGTATTAGTGTACAGGGTACAAGAAATACTGTACGTACATGTATGTATGTATGTAGTAAAATGTGGAACCTTACCTTTCGAGTGAGGCGATGTCCGAAAGTGACGACAGAGGAGGAGGACAAATGGCAGAATACATGAACACTTAACTTTACGAAACACATTAAAAAATGGCAGAAAACATTAACACTAAACTTTATGAAACATTAACAAATGGCAGAAAACATTAACACTTCTTGATTATCTCCATCTTCGTTCTCCATAGAAAGCATCCTCTTCTTTCCGTGAACTTCAGCAACATTCTTGGGACCCATGGCTAATACGTTAACAAACGAAATATATGTGAACGAGCGAATTCCAGGTGTTTACAATAACACTGCCGCGAAAAATGGTCAAGGAACGCCTTTACATAGAGGCATGATGGGACAGATGCTGACCAATAGGAGAGCAGGATCTTATGGCGGTGACTAGCATCAGAAATCAATGGGAGAGCGAGAAGATGGTGGTGAGTCTACTGAGTCGGCGGTGCGCGAGTTTTAAAATTGTTCTCGGCGACCCGGGAATCTCGGACATTACCCTTTCGCAACCTGAATTATTTTCGTACACAGAAGCAAAAAAATCTTTGTCTTTGCTCTTGTAACCTGAATTTTTCGTACGTAAGGACTTTCGTATGTAGAGGTTCCACTGACAGCAGGTGCATGCATGTTGTGACAGCTTGCCTGGGAAAGATTTTCATCGTGAGGCCTCCCCTTGAAAGGCTCTTGATAAAACTCAGCCTATAGTTAAACTCTGATATTGATGTTAACTGCGTTTGTAGTCATTTATGTTAACTCATGATGTCATGATACCAAATTTAAATATAGTCGGCCTATCTTTGACCCTTTGGGCCCTAATTTACAAAGGGGACTACTGCTCCCCCCCCTGCTAGGTAGGCTATGATCCCCCTCTCCCCTGGTCAGTAAGTCGAAAGGGTGTAGGCCTCCTGCCCCCTAATATTGTGGGAAACCCTCAGGCCCCCATTCCCAGGGGGTTTTTTCTTCCCTTACTACTGAGGGTGCCTTATGGTTCCCATATTGTGGGGAGCCTGTTTGTACCTCTAGAAACACTTCTAAATATATGTCAACTCTGAAAGTTGCAAAAAATGAGGAGGTATGAAAAAGAGGGGTTATACCCTTGTAGAAACAGTCCTCAAATTTTGGATTTTGGCTGAAACTTCCTGTGGGGGAAGGGTAGTCTATGGTTAAACTTTGGTAGCCCTAGCTGTCAACTCCAAATGTTATAAAAAATGGGTTGGTATGAAAAAGATGGGTTATGACCCTTAGAAACAGTCCTCAAATTTAGGATTTTGACTAAGACCTTCCTATGGGGAAGGAGAGTCTATAGTAAAAATTTGGTAGCACTAGCTTTCATAGTCTGGATGTGGATAACAAACAAACAGACAGAAATTGCCTTTCATATATATAGAGATTAGTATTTTCATGTCTTACAAGACTAAGTACATATTTGTTTTATTTGTGGAGAGGATATTCATTCCAACCTCTAATTTTTTATTTTTTATTCACAAGTCTATGAGCCTTTGGTAGGTAAAAACAAAGGATTCCCTAAAGTTATATGTTTCTTTCCCTTAGTTAGAAAGAATATGTGAAAGTATAGGGTTACTAGCTTTGAAACATAATTTATCTTGAGTTGGGTATTTTTTGTGTTTAATTAAAACTATTAATTTATCCATATCTTTTTTCAGATAGAAATTAGTTGCTTCCAAATCATCTTCTAAAGTTGGAAAAATAAAGTACGTTACATACATATATTGTAATCAACATGGATCCCTCTTATATATTTAAGGTGAGAATCTTTGATGCCAGTTGTTCAATGTAGAAGGAATATATGTATTTTGTTCATTTTACAATACATAAGGGAAAATATTCAGGGTATCCAGCCTTTCTGTTAATCTTCATGTTGTTTTTTATTTTTATAAAAGTAACTTACCAAGTAATTACTTTGCTAGTGATTAGCCATGCATGACATCCTAAATTAAAAAAATTGGTGCACAAGTGACTATTGCAATGTTTGGGTGACAGGTCCCGCCCACCGCAACAGGAACTCGCAAGTGACAGAAGCTGATAGTGTCATTCTTCTTCATGCTGCGTAACCATCAGACTTCTTGCTCTAGAGTTCATGTTCACCACTTTTTTGATTGCTTGCTGAAGTCGGTGATGTACCCGCTTTAGTTGGTTTTTTGTCTGTTGCATTCAACTCGGTTGTTTTTCCTGCATTAGTTTTTCTCCTCTGTTAGCTCAGAATATTGGTATGTTTAACTCTGTTGCTTCCAGCCTTTGCTATTATAGTGAAGGCTGCAAGACTAGATTGACCAAGCTGTGCTATGATGCACACACGAGATGTGTGTACGAGAGAGCTTACCTGTGATGAGTGTAAGGAGTGGGATGATAGTAGGTGGAAGTTTTTAGAATCTCACCTAAATAGGTTAGAGAAGAACAGGATCAGGAAGGCAGCCACTAGACACTAGAGCCAAAAGTAGGGCTTCTGTTAGTAGGGACTCCTCCCCTAGGCCTGAGACAGACTCTGGTATGCCTCTTTCTTCTACTCTTGGTGATAATCTTTCGCCTATCTTCAGCCCTCCTTTTCTCCCTCCTCCCACTCCAGTTCTCAGCTCCCATGCTTCCGAACCTGATGCCATTGCCTGTCCAGATTCTGGGATTAACTCTAAGTTTGATAAGAAGTTTAATCTAGTGTTAAGTTCTGTTTCGGAGTTTGGGTTGTCTCTTAGAATCCTTATGGACAAAGTGGAGAAAGTGAGTAGTGATAAAGTGTTACGTGAAGTGTCAGTGGAGGAGGTGGTTGCCCGTCCCGTCGGCTCTCCTAGACAAAGGTCACTGTCCCACTCCCCTGCAGCAGGGAGAAGACTTACTGGAGGTGCAAGTGAGGCTGGTGGGGTTAGCCCATGGGCTACTGCCCCCTCTGTCTGTCCTTTTGCAAAGTCCCAGGATACGACTGACTGCCGTTGGAAAGGCATGTCTGTGGATGTGCGCCGTTTATCATCCAGTTTTGACTCGGAGTTTGATCACAGGGCATTGTAGATGCTATGGGAATGCTTTTAGGCCATTGGAAAGGCATGTCCGTGATTCGGCTCCCGAGTCCTTGATGCCAATCAAGCGGCATAAGGACTCCTGTGACCTTGCCCTTCCTTCGTGTAGCTACGTGTTTGACCCTTCAGTGTTTGCGTTGGTACAGCTACCATTTCATCCGTGGGACTCACCTGTACTGCCATCTCTCAAGGACTCCAAACATCAGAAGCTCTGTGCTAGGCACATGTCACCTGAGCGTCTGACTCCTGAGAGCCCACTCCCGAGAGTCCAGTCCTGGGCGCGCTCCCATCTCCAGAGACCATGTGCCCACTACTGGCTCCCACACCACCAGTTCTCACTCCTGCTTTAACTGCTCTCTTTCCCGCTCCGGGATGACTGCTCCTGCACCTGTGATGTCTGCTTCTGCAACTGTACCTGCTTTGGATCTGCAACTCACGACTCCTTCAGGACACGTAGCCCATCGGCAACAGCGGACCTTAGTTGGGAAATCAGATGACCCCTCTCTTGCACCACTGAAGAGCCAGCTAGTAGAGATTCTGAGTTACATCAAGAAAGCTCCTCCAGTGGGAGTTTCCTGTAAGATGGCTGACGACCTTTCACCGATTTCTTCAGAGGGCAAGGAAGATGAGGGTCAAGATTTGTGTCAGTTGATGCCATACAAGGCTTCTTCGTTCCCTCCTGGAGAGCTATCCGTGGTTCTTCACCCCTCCCCCTCCTGCATCTCTTGCCTCCTCGTTCTTGATGTCAAAGAATCAGTTAAACTTGCTTTCCTTCCCAAGATGGTCCTTTCCACCACCTCCAGAAAAGCTTTGAAGGTGGTTAAAGAGTGGCTCTCGATGAAGAGGGAATAAGGGAAGGCAATGTTCGTTCATCCTTCCTCACATCTTATCAAGAGGTACCATAGGCCTTACAACACTAGAGAAAGCTCCTCCCTGGGAGTTGCTGCCTCCTCCCAAGGGGACTTCTCTTAGTCTCATTGACTCTTGGCGCCATGCAGCCTTCACCTCGGCCTGAGTTTTCTTCTTCTTGGCAGAATTGGACCATCTCATCAAGAGCTTGTTTAAAGTGTTGGTGGTATTCAGTTTCCTCGACTGGACGGTGGGCACTCTCGCCAAGAAGATCGAGAACACCCCAGGGATGGTTGACTGTTTCAGCAGACCTTCTGAGCGTGCTTTCGTGCATGGATAAGGCTGTCTGAGGTGGAGCGACAGAGCTTGCGTCACTCTTCACGTTCGGACTAATGAAGAAGAGGGACCTTTGGTGTTCTATTGCTTCGAAGGGAGTCATGGCCTCGCAGAAGGCAGTATTGCTTTTCGAGCCTCTGGACCCCTCCCATCTCTTCCCACAGGCCATGGTGACTCAGGACCACCTGACTCAATTGTCACGTTTGCACTTCCATTCAAAGTCCATCGAGAAGCATTCCACTGCCAAGTCTCAACCGAAGAAGTGAACAAGAAGTCCTTCGTGCCCGAGTGGGAGCCAGGCTCCTTGAGTTCTGGGAGAAGTGGGCTCACAGAGGAGCAGAGCCATGGATCGTCAGGGTATTAAAGGAGGGCTACTGCATCCCTTTCTCGGAGATCTCTACTGTAGTCTCTTCTCCCATCGTATTGACGGTGTACTCAAAAGGCTCAGAAAGATACTTAGCCCTTTTGAAAGAAGTATTCTGCCTCATTCTGAAGAAGGCCATAGAAAAATTAGTAGAGGTCCATTCCTAGGGATTTTACAATCAACTTTTCGTAGTTCCCAAAACATCAGAGGGCTAGAGACCGGTACTGAATGTAAGTGCTCTCAATCCCTTTGTAGAAAGGACCAAGTTCAAGATGGAAATGAGCCAGTCAATCATGCTATCCATTCATCTTGGTGATTCGATGATCACTCTTGATATGCAAGATGCTTATCTGCACATCCCATTTCATCCAATGTCCAGGAAGTACCTAAGGTTCGTCTTCCAAAGGAAGGTCTTCCAGTTTCAGTAACTTTTGGTTCAGTCTTTCCACAGTGCCTGAAGTATTCTCTCAAGTTCTCTCTTCTCACCAAATGGCTTCACCTATTAGGCATCAACATCAGCCTTTATTTAGATGACTGGCTTCTCTGTTTGCCGTCGAAGGAACAGTGCATGGAGGACCTTCAGACAATGCTTCATCTTTTCCAAGAATTGGGAATCCTTCTAAGTAAATCTCCAGAAGTCCCAGTTGGTACTGTCTCTGGAGATTCTTTATTTGGGGATGATTCTTAACTCTCAAACTTCTCAGCCTTTTTCATCCCCAAAGAGAATTGTGAGCTGCTTTCAGTTAATCTCCAAGTTCCTCTCTTTCTCATTGGGCTCGGTTCTACAGTGGATGAGTCTGCTAAGAACACTTTCTTCTATCGAGACCTTCATTCCATTGGGCAGGGTACACACAAGAATTCTTCAATTCTTCCTCAAAGCCAACTGGGACAGGAAGTCTCAACCAGACTCTGCGATTTTTCCTATCACTCAATAGATAAAATCCGATCTCAAATGGTGGCTGCCAGAAAGAAGGTACTCACAAGGGAGATCCTTTCTTCCTCCCAACCCCGACCTGGACTTTTACTCAGATGCTTTGGATCTGGACTGGGGAGCCCTCCTAGGGCCTCGGGAGGTCTCTGGGACATGGTCTCCAGAAGAAACAAAACTCCACATCAACGTCAGTTCTTGTACGTGCACAACAAGATGGTGGTTGTATATGCCGACAACACCATTGCCTTGGCTTACATAAATAAATGGGCCACGCATTCCTTTTCCCTCTGTCAGACGGCAAGAGAGCTACTCCTGTGGGCTCAGCAGCATCAAGTAACACTTGTCACCTGCTTCATTCAGGGGAAATTAAATGTCCTGGTGGACGAGTTGAGCCGGTGGAGGCAAGTGCTTACAACCGAATGGACTCTGGATGACAGGATTTGCTCCGACCTATAAAGATTGTGGGACAGACCCCTAATAGACTTATTCGCAAGATTAAGGAACAACAGCCGTCCTCTCTTCTGCTCTCCTGCCCTGGATCCTCAAGCATGGACAATGGATGCACTACTGATTGATTGGGCTTACCTGGTCTTTATGCCTTCCCTCCCTTCAGCCTGGTCAGGGAAGTCCTGAACAAGTTAGTGGCCCACAGCAACATTTCAATGACTCTGGTAGCTCTGTTCTGGCTCACAAAGGAATGGTTCCCGGATCTTCTTCGTCCTCTGATAGACTTCCCTCGACTGCTCCCCCAAAGACTGTGGCTACTCAGTCAACCGCACTTCAGAAGTTACCACGCTCGCTCTGACAGGTTTCAGACTGTCAGGGAACTCGTCAGAGTGAAGGGATTTTCAAGTGCAGCTGCAGAAGCAATTGCAAGGTGCAGATACCAGTCTACTAGGAATGTCTACCGGTCAAAGTGGGCAGTCTTCCATAGATGGTGCTTCAGACATCACATCTTGTCTTTTGAGGCACCTGTAGCCCAGATCGCTGATTTTCTCCTCTATTTAAGGGATTTTGACGGGGGAAAAATCTATTTTTGGGTGAGGAGCCGTGTCGCTCGGTGAAATGTCTCGTTAGCCATTTCTGATATATAAAACTAATGCTAAATATACCAGAGAATAAACCAAAGGGACTGACTGAGATTACTACCCTCAGGCGAGCACTTTTTTATAATTAAAAAATGTTGTGTATAAACCAGGAGCGAGTAAAAACTGCCACATCTCCTTTACCCCACAGAAAGATCCTCGTCAACAATCTCTGAAACCTGAGGTGCTGTTACACAGGCCGCCTCCACGCATCCAACCCCCACCTCCCCAGCGCCATCTACAACATCTATTGTTAGCAACCCACAGCTTATACCACACTGGGTGGGAGATCAATGAATTAAAAAAGGGTGGGTTCACCGAGTGACACGGCTCCTCACCCAAAAATAGATTTTTCCTCCGTCAAAATCCCTTTTTTGGGATCAAGCCGTGTCGCTGGGTGAAATCATACCAGAGAAATGGGCAAGCTGCAATAAAGAAATACTGTAACAATGAAGGAAAACTAAACAAATTAGCTATAAAAAGTAAATTTTTTAATATATATATCTATATATATATAAACTTTCTTTCCAAAGTACAACTTGTATTGTTATCCAAAAGGGATTTCTCAAAACTTAAATATACTGAGAAACTCAAAAAAGGAATGTATACATAAATACATGAACTTACATGTAAAACTTAACATTAAACATAGACTTAACTATACATAAATACATGACTTAGCATGTAAAACTTAAACATTAAAACATAGACTTAACTAAATACTTTAATTTTTAGAAAACTTAACATTAAACATAGACTTAACTATACTTTAATAGACTTAACAAGACTTTAATACATATTTTCACAAAATGAATCTCTTTTTAAACCAAGCTAATACAATCCGCTCCGCTCGTGATTACAGAAGGCCTGAGGGAGAGGAAGGCAGGGTTGAACAACTAGGTGAGGCAGGCAAGTGGGAAAGAAAAGAGGAGATATAAAAGAAAGAGGAAATTAAGAGTTTTCAGGAACTACTATACTTCCTGCAGCCACGGCAGGGAATTTAAGTGCATTAAGAGATTTAAGGTAGTGGCGTTTGAAAACTGCCGAAGATTTCCAACCAGTATACTTTTTAAGATCCTCAAAATTCATATGTTGAAAATAGTTAATAGAGGTAGCAATTGCCCGGACATCATGAACAAGGGGAAAAGAGTCAGGATCGGCTTGTTTAATAAAATAGAGAATCTGTTGTTTGATACCTCTCATAGTGATTGTTCCTCCTTTTTCTCTCATGAATAAGGAACCTGAGGACTTAAATGACGTTCTATGTAAATAGGTCTTGAGAGCCTGAACTGGACAGAGAGAAGAGTCTTGGGGAAAGAGGAACTATTGACCAAGGGGTCCATCTATCTTGTGGACTTTCATTCTTGGCTAAAAAAGTCTTGTTTGGAGAAAGAAGAACATTACCATTAGGTTGAAAATCTATATGACCTGGATCTCTAGACAAAGCTGATAGCTCAGAAATCCTTGCTCCTGAGGCTAAACTTAACAAAAATAACGTCTTCCTAAGTAGAATTGAATACTGACAGGAGTCATTATCAATACTGGCAGCTAGCCTCAACACTTCGTTTAGAGACCAGGAGACAGATTGAGGCCTATGTACTGGTCTCAATCTAGCGCAAGCTCTAGGGATAGAGGAGAAATAAGAGCTTGTTAGATCTATCCCAAATCCTACCAAGAAAATCTTTTTAAGGGCAGATTTCATAGTGGTAATGGTTCCAGGAGCTAAACCTTGATCAAACAAATCTTTAAAGAATGAAATTGCTAGATTGATTGTCATTTCTTCCACTTCTTTTTCTTTCACAAATTTAACCAATTTCTTAAGAGCAGAATCATACTGTTTAAGAGTAGAATCTCTCTTGTCAGATTCCAGGAAAGTAATGTTTTCCGGATCAATACCTGAATCATGCATAGACGCAAACTTCATAAACTCCATAAAGTTAGGGTTTGGAGAATGTTTGAGGAAGCATATACTTTCTTGGTTTGTACTATTTGTGAAAGCTTTGGATTGGGGATCCGACTGGGACGGAGCTTCAATTCCAATATTAGAGGGAACCAGTTGCTCTTCGGCCACCAGGGGGCTACCAATGCTATTTTCCCTCGATACGACTTGAGCTTGTGAAGAACTTCCATCAGGAGGTTGACTGGTGGGAATAAATAAATCCTCTTCCAAAGATTCCAATCTAGAGACAATGCGTCTGTGGTAAATGCTAGAGGGTCCAGATTGGGTGCCACGTAGCATTGAAGTTGATGATTCGATTCCGTGGCAAAAAGGTCTATTTGAAGACCTGGGACTTGCTTGGATACCCACTGAAACGACTTTGAGTCTAGAGTCCACTCTGACTCCAATGGGGATGTCCTTGACAGAGCATCTGCTACTACATTCCTGGCTCCTGCTAGATGTGTGGCTGATAGGTGCCATCGAAATTTCTGCGCTCGAGAGAAGATCGCAATCATCACATGATTTACGAACTTGGATTTGGAGCCCTTCCTGTTGATACAGTGAACAATTACTGCACTGTCGAGGACTAATCTGATATGAATCCCTTTCTTTAGCTTCAATCGTTTGAGAGTTAGGAAAACTGCCATGGCCTCTAACACGTTTATGTGAAATCTTTGGAAGGTATTGGACCATTTTCCCTGAAACTTTTGAGTAGGGGAATGTCCTCCCCATCCACTTTGAGATGCATCTGTATGAATCACTAGATCCGGTTGTGGAAACTGAAGTGGTATTGACTTTGCTAAGCTCTTGGCTGTAGACCAAGGTTTTAGACTTTTTCGTAAGATCTGAGGAATCTTTGAAAGTTTGTCTCTTAAGCCTATATTGGCTCGACTTCTCCAAATTCTGTTGAAGTCTTTTAGTCTGGCTTTCAGTAACGGTTGAGTCACTGCTACAAACTGCAAGGAGCCAGAATTCTTTTCTTGAGCCCGTCTTGATGCTATTTTGTTCCTTACAAACTGCCTTGTGGCTTTCGCAATCTGCTTGCACTTTTCCCAAGGCACTGAAAATTTGTGTGCCTGAAGGTCCCACTGAAGTCCCAACCACTGGAACTTGGAGCTGGGAGTCAGTCTTGACTTTTGAAGATTTATTTGAAAACCCAAATACTCCAGATATTTCATGACTTTGTGGGTTGATTCCAAACACTGCTGTTTGTTGGGGGCCCAAATTATCCAATCGTCTAGATATGCCGCCAATAGAATTCCCTGGCTCCGAAGTTCCTGGACTACTACGTCCGCTAACTTGGTGAAAATCCTGGGAGCAATATTGAGGCCGAATGGCATGACTCGGAAAGAGTAAGCTTCCTTTCCTAATCTGAATCCTAGGAACGGAGACAAGTTCCTTGCTATGGGCACATGATAATATGCATCGGTAAGATCTATAGAGGTGGTGACGGCTCCACGGGGAAGTAAGGTTCTTACTTGAGTCATGGTTAGCATGCGAAATTTGTCGCATACTATCCTTGAATTGAGCCGTGAAAGATCTAGGATCACCCTCCTCTTGTCCGTGCCCTTCTTGGGAACTGAGAATAGTCTGCCTTGAAATTTGATGTTCCTGACTCTTTTTATTGCTCTTTTCTGAAGTAGTTCCTAAGTGAAAGCTACTGAGTCTGGTGTCCGAGCTTGAAAAAACTTGTGTGGGGGAGGTGGGCCGTTTATCCACCTCCACCCTAAACCTCTTGATATGACACTGTGTGCCCAGGTGTTGAATGTCCACCTGTGCTTGAACAGTGCTAGTCTCCCACCTACCTTGGCTATCTCATTGATTGCCGGATGGTCTTGAATCTCTGCCTCCTCTGTAGGTTCTGGCTCTTGCAAGCCTTCCACCTCCTCCACCAACCCATCTGGAGGAGCCACGTCCTCTATTACCTCTAGGGGCATACCTCTGAAAGGAAGTATTTGATTCATATGTTTGATTGTAAACCGGAGATGGCTGTGAGTGCTGATTCGGCTGAGGAGCTGGGGCCTGTACCCACACATATGGTTGTTGGGGTGGAGGCATGGAAGTGGAAGGTTGGTTCACAGCTGGAGGTTTTTGGAACCTTCTCTGCTGGAATTTCTTAGGGCGTTTGGTCTTCTGAGTGCCTGCCGGGGAAGGATCTGCCGGACGTTTAAACTTAAGAGCCCACCTGGTGGCAAGTGTCTGGTTGGCTCTTATTGCTTCTTGCATAACCTGAGCTACTAAATCCTCTGGAAAGAGGGAAGGTCCCCAAATTGACGACTTAATGAGCTTATTAGGCTCATGTCTGATCGTAGCAGGTCTCAAAACAAACTTCCGGCAGGCTCTTCGGGCCACAGCAAAATCAAACAAGTCGTGTTGAAACGTGCCCAACAACGACTTGGTCAAGACCTGAAACTCCGGAGCGGTCGGATAGGCAGAAGCGATCGTCTCTGCCGAAGTGATTGAGTGGAGTGACTGACTCAATCTACATCTGGCTTCAAACTCCGCCTTAATGAGATGCTCGGGGAGCTTAAGGAGTCTCTCATTGAATTGAATTGAAGCACAATCAGATTCTAGTTTTCCTTTCTGAAAAGTTTCCGGAGTGTGGTGCCAATACGTCGGATCCTCCGGCACCAACAAAGACGTCAAGTCTGTCTCCTTTAGTTGTGGAAGAGGCTTATCTTCTTCCGCTGCTTTCAGGGTCAGCTCGGCAATCTTCGTGGTGCACGGTAGCTTGTGATTCTTCTGAACAGTGAAAGTGGTATACTTTCCTTTAAATGGAATGATCTTGGTATTGACACACTCCATCTCTTTCAAGAATCTAAGCCAAGCTGACTGGGCCGCCTCCCTTGGGAAGATGAGAGTCTCCGCCGGAACCTTGTCCTCTCTTACAAGAGCTTCCCTAGTCAACCTTGCATAGCCTAAAAAGGGAGATTGCAAGTCAGTCGGGTGGAACTCAAAGTCTTCCAAAGGACGTGTCCGGCACCCTTCGATAGTAAGTTTTCCGTCTCGCAAGACGGCTCCAAAAGCCAAGCGCCACGGATTACCTGCTTCGAAGGGGGGGTAGATTAGCCGCATTCGGCAAGATTGACAAGAGTTGAGGGTTTCCGCTTGACTGTGCCATCAACAATTGGTGTTGACTCACTATGCCTGATAGATCTGATATCGACTGGTCAGTGCGAGACATATGGGACTCTAGTTTGCCTGACAAGGCTGCCATATCTCTAGCTACCTGAGAAGCAAGTTCTTGACTGACCTTTTGAATTAATATAGAAGCCAAAGTCTCTAAATTAACAGGCACTTCCGCTGTTGAAGGTCCTGAAGCTGTTAAGGTCGGTGTCAGAGCGGGAGCCGGACTAAGCATCACTGCACCCGACAGCGTAGAAGCAGGAGAAGGAGCAGGCGAAGGAGTAGTGGGTTTCTCCCTAGTCCTCCGCAAAGACTTATCTTTGCTACTGCTCCTGCTAGATTTAGTCTTAGGGGTGATGTCCGCTGCCGACGGAGCCGGGGTGGCGGACTTCACCTTCGCAGGCAGCTGCTTGGTCTTGGTGGTCTTCACGGTAGACCGGACAGACGCTGCCTTATTTACATCAGCGTTCCCAAAACTTTCGAACCCTGGCGGGGTACGAGAAGGAACGCGAGAAACTACTGGAGAAGGAGTTAAGAGAAGTAAGAGGGGGAAATTCAGAGGAGGAGAAAGAAGGAGAGCTAGCTACTGCCTCACCCACCTGATCTGTCTGCATCGGTTCAGACGACAAGTTCAAACTGTCGACTTCCTCGACGACCTCTGCCTCGGGTCCTTCTACTGGTTCTAAACACAAAAACTCCTCCCCAATTGATTGAAGGTACGGCGCCGCTACTTCCTCTGCCACCGCTGCCGTCTTGGAGTTAGGGTAGAGGACCGAAGCCACTGTCCGAGAAAGAATGTAGGGTCGAGCTTTACCAACATTTCTTCCAAAACCTCCTACCCAGCTTTTCAGAGTGGCGAGCGCCGCTTCCTTCACCTCCTTGGGAGCCTGAAAGAGAATCCTTGATCAGGCCTAGACAAACATATATCTCCAGATGTATGAAGTAAAGTCATTTTTTAAATCACAGAAAACCATATTACTTACACTAATAGTCCACTTACCAAGTCATCCGTGATCTGGGCATAAAGATCATAACATACTTGGCATCTTTCATGATGCCAAACTATCTCTTCCAGAACTTGTACAGCGCATGCCGAGTGAGTCCGGCATTCCACATGTCCGCATGGCTGTTGAAGCATAGCCGAACAGCCCACCTCAGCACATTGCAACATCTGTAAGAGATATTGAAAATGAGTATCAACCAATCACTAAGCCAAATACATGACTTTTAAACTTTAAAATATCAAAATTCCGGGGTTATTCCCCCGGAAGATTGGATGATACAGATTATATTTATCAGATATCTACCGTATATTTCGGCGTATAAGTCGACCGGAAGATAAGTCGACCCCCCCTATTCTGAGTAAATTTTTATGATTTTAACTAATATCGGGTATATTAGTCGACCTATAAAATGTGAGGCCAACCATACGCTCAAAATAAGCAGCAGGGTAAAACGTATCATATAAAATAACCTGAATGTTATTACGGTACATATGTTGCTCTAATTACCATATGAAATACAGGTAATATACTCGGTATATTAACAAATCTGTGTAACATATAAAAGATGAATATCTGCAAATATTATTAGAAATGACGACACGAAATATACGTTACTCTAGTGTAATGTAAACAAACAAAGCGCTAACTAACGCTGCATAACAGCCTACGTATATATATGTATGCACAAACTGCCACTCAAGTTAATGTTTGATGAATTGTTTAATTCAAGTGACGATGACTCAAGTAATTTTGAAGGATTTTAAATACATATTTACCATTAAATACAATATTTTTTATTTTATTTTATGTGATAAATAAAGATGTCATACCATAAATGTTTTTGAACAATACCCCGGTAAATACAAAACTGTCAGAGTGAACGCATCCTTCTCAACTACGGTACTACAAATGACTACGCAATGTTTACACTTGCTGTGCGATAGGGGTTTCTTCAAGTTGCCTTGATTTTTTTCATTTTATTTAAGGTAATGGATGTTCTAATGTATTATTATTGTCGTATTACAGTGTAAAATGTTTTTAATACTGGTATTTACATACATAGTTACCTCAACAAGGCTGTCATTGTTATTAGCCAACTGTAAAGCCTGGATTCCTGTACCAATATGCCAAAATAATAAAGATTCACTTTTTGTTACCGTTAGATAAGTCGACCCC
Source organism: Macrobrachium nipponense (assembly GCF_015104395.2). Taxonomy (NCBI): domain Eukaryota; kingdom Metazoa; phylum Arthropoda; class Malacostraca; order Decapoda; family Palaemonidae; genus Macrobrachium; species Macrobrachium nipponense. Next base: position 87,664,863 of record NC_087200.1, on the reverse strand, counting down.
CTAATTTTGGCATGATTTTTTGGGGCTAAAGTGTCGACTTATACGCCGAAATATACGGTAATCCTCTCCCAACTCAAAGTCCGGCATCGCCGGAATGAGGAGGGAATGGAATTCGGAAAAACACTGAATGCCCAAACTATCTCTACTAAATATCTCAACCCGTGTGCAGTTCAACCAAATTATTAATCCGGCATCGCCGGAATACAATATTTTTAGTTGAAAACACCGGAAAAGACAACTAATATTTTGAATAACTGGCAATTCCGGATGATATCCGGGTCCATTTATCAGAACCTACCAACTTCCGGAATAGCCGTCAAAATATAAAACTTATTACAGAACATGTTAAAGTTAAAATTAAATACATCATCCGGACGGTATCCGAACCTATATTAATAGACCTACCACCGTCCGGGTAACGTTAAAACCAGTTAGAGCTAAATTAAAACTATACACATATAAGTTATACTGTCACTAGTCCATCGGGATCGTATCCGGGTCTAGATAATAGACCTACCACGATCTCGAAACAACTATAGACTATAGTATAAACAAAACAAAATTTCTTATGAAATTCAAACGTATCCGGGCCCGGATCTCCGGACCTACCACGAATGTAAATCATTAGGAAATAACATAAATACATGTAAATGAAAATAACATAAACAAGTTTATGGTAGGGACACACTCCCCGTGCCGAAATCCCGGGGGTCCCGGATTCCGGGAACCCCATGAAGGACTAAAACTGTTCGAAAATGAAAACAAAATGAATCGATAGGTAATAATCGGTTGTCAACAACATCTTCATATAATCCTTCACGTCTACATAGAACGGAGAGGGGAGAAGATTGTCACTAAATATTTGATCGATCTCTCACTCCGACCCCCGGAGTCCGGCAGTTGGAGATCCAGAGAGATGTACTATGTACAACCAACTCAACCTTAGACTCACCAGTTCACACTCCAAACGTTTCTTACTTCCCATCCGCTACCACCCCAACTGTCTCTCTCTCTCAAAATGACTAGCATGTAATAAGTCCAATGAATTATTATGAAACTACTAACATCAACGGTCGCAGAATCTATGAATTAGGGCTAGCCTACAATTCAACAAAGATCAGACGCTGTTTCCCAACACCTAATCGACCGCTGATGAAACGTCAAAAGAGGAAAGACTCGAAAGGGAGGCAGCGAAAAGGAAGTAGCCTACTAGGTTATGTTAACCTAAGTAACCTACGCTAGGTTAGTCTAAAAGAACCCCTATAGTCGTAGACTAAATGAATATCACTGGGTCCGAAATTCCAGGAATGAGTGGTAAAACCATTTAGAACAAACCAACGTTTATAAAATACATAGGCTTGTCAAAACGCGAGGTTCAAAAAGAAACCTAGCCTAGTAATAGGCACTAAGCAAAATTTGAAAATTAATGTAAAAGCTCTAACTGAAAATTATATACGAGATCTGAATAAACGCAATACACAGAAGTATCAAAACTTCTTAAAACTGGAAATACTCGAAGAATGCCTTTATACGGATATATACATAAAAATACATATAGCACCGAAAGATAAAGGAACGGTTAACCCTTAAACGCCGACTGGACGTATTTTACGTCAACATTTTTTGTCTCTCGGGTGCCGACTGGACGTATTTTACGTCGACATACAAAAGTTTTTTTAAAAATTCGCGGAAAAATACTTTTAGCCATACCAGCCGAAAACTCTTGAATCACGCGCCTTGGGGGATGCTGGGAGTTCACGGATCAAGGTGTTGTTTGTTTACAATCGTTACGCAGGCGCGCAAGCGCGAATTTCTTTCTTGCCGCACTAAAAAGTATCTGTGACACATCTCGGAAATTATTTCGTCACTTTGACATAATTTTTTTACCATTTTAAATTAGCCGTTACATGGAGTATTATATATGAAAATGTGCGCATTTTTATGTAGAATACAACAATAAAATACTCATGATTGTAGCTTTTATCAGTTTTGAGATATTTTCATATAAATAACGATAAGTGCCAAAATTTCAACCTTCGGTCAACTTTGACTCTACCGAAATGGTCGAAAAACGCAATTGTAAGCTAAAAACTCTTATATTTTTAGTAATATTCAATCATTTACCTTAATTTTGCAACTAATTGGAAGTCTCTAGCACTATTTCGATTTATGGTGAATTTATAGAAAAACTTTTTCCTTACGTCCGCGCGGTAACTCTTCCGAAAAAAATCATACATGCGATTGTGGTAATGTTTGCACCATTTTAGATTAGCCGTTTACATAAAGTTTTATATATGAAAATGTGCGCAATTTTCATGCACAATACAACTAAAAACAACCCATGGTTGTAGCTTTTATCAATTTTGAAATATTTTCATATAAAAATTATGTGACAAATTTTCAACCTTCGGTCAACTTTGACCTCTACCGAAATGGTCGAAAAACGCAATTGTAAGCTAAAACGCTTATATTCTAGTAATATTCAAGCATTTACCTTCATTTTGCAACACATTGGAAGTCTCTAGCACAATATTTCGATTTATGGTGAATTTATGAAAAAAATAACATTTTCTTTACGTCCGCGCGGTAACTCTTCCGAAAAAATCATACCATGCAGAGTTGTTTGGTAATATTTGCACCATTTTAAATTAGCCGTTACATAAAGTTTTGTATAATGAAAATGTGTGCAATTTTCATGTATAATACACACAGTTGAAGGTTGTAGCTTTTCTCATTTTTGAAATATTTGCATATAAATCACAATAAATAGAAAAAAACACGTTCCGTCAAATTTGACTCTACCGAAATGGTCAAAAAACGCAATTGTAAGATAATTTACTCTTTACAGTCTAGTAATATTCAGTCATTTATCTTCATCTTGAAACAAATTCGAAGTCTCTAGCACAATATTTAAATTTATGGTGAACGTCCGCAGCGTTTAAACGATTCATGCATTATTTTGTGAATATATTTCTCTGTGTTGCTTTTATCGTTTTACAAAGTGTTTATATACCAAAATGATTGCAATTTAGTGTACATTACAACGAAAAAAAAAGTAACTTGTTACCTTCAACCGTTTTGCGCACAGTGCGATTTGAATACAATTATATATGAAATTTTGTTTTTGCGCTATCATCATGTATTGCATTATTTAATATGATAATGATAATTTTTTTCATTTCTGATGGTTGCATACTAAACTTCAGGCAATGACAAAAAAGGAGCCAAAAATGAACTCTAATCTTGTAAACTAAGCGCGCTGTGATTTTTTGAGAAAATATTTTTTTTTCCGCTTCCGCGCTCACTCTGAAACGTCTCCGGCACACGGGAGACATTTTTTTTTTACCGCTTCAGCGTTTAAGGGTTAATATCCCCGATCCTAGCACTAAGGTGCAAAATAACGATAGGAAGGCACTCAAAATATTACCATGAATACAGATCGTAACATATAAAATAATAACAGGTAGAAATATCGCCGAGCAAGAAAACAGACCGGCCATGCGGACGAGCCCGTGTTGACGACACGTGCTACAATAACAAAGTCTCAATAGACTTATAAAACGGCGATCTACCTCATAAAAGACTAAATCAAAACATGTTCTGGGTACTTAACTTAGATGGAACGGAAGATGCCATCATAAATCCAGAATAAACGGCGAAAAAACACAAAAACACAGAGCTATGAAAATTTGTTGTTACGATGTCGCCGTGCTAACATAAGATGTTGTAGATGGCGCTGGGGAGGTGGGGGTTGGATGCGTGGAGGCGGCCTGTGTAACGGCACCTCAGGTTTCAGAGATTGTTGACGAGGATCTTTCTGTGGGGTAAAGGAGATGTGGCAGTTTTTACTCGCTCCTGGTTTATACACGACATTTTTTAATTATAAAAAAAATGCTGGCGCCTGAGGGTAGTAATCTCAGTCAGTCCCTTTGGTTTATTCTCTGGTATATTTAGCATTAGTTTTATATATCAGAAATGGCTAACGAGACATTTCACCCAGCGACACGGCTTGATCCCTAAAAAGAACCTCTAAGAACCTTTCATCTTCATGATTAAGGGTCACTGAGCCATGCTTTCCTCTGTGTCTAAGCATTGTAATCTGGATCTTTCTGCGAATCAAGATCTTCATGACCTACTGAAATCTTTTGATACTTCCAAGCAGAAGTCGACATTGGTTTCCTTGAACCTGGAAGTAGTATTGAAGTGGCTTGCTGGCCCTCCCTTTGAACCCCTCAAGTCCACTTCTCTCAAGGATGTTTTACATAAAACATTGCTTTTAGTAGCCTTAACAATGGCTAAACACGTGAGCGAGCTACATGCTATTGATAGAAGAGTTGGATTCTCGTAAGGCGATGCGGTCTACGCCTTCACCTTGGGCTTCCTAGCCAAGAACGAGGATCCTAATAAGCCATGGCCTTGCTCTTTTCATATAAGGAACTTAACAGGTATCCTGGGTTTGGATGAAGAAGAAAGAGTTCTCTGCCAAGTAAGAGCACTGAGGTATTACCTGGAGAAAACGGAGAAGATTAGGGGATCCTCAAGTAATCTCTGGTGTTTGGTCAAGAATCCCTCTCGTCCGCTTTCCAAGAACAGCCTCTCTTTCTTTATCAGAGACCTAATTTCCGAAGCTCATTCCCTGATACAGGAGGAATTGCTTCCATTCTGAAAATGAGAGCATATGAGGTCAAAGCTGTGGTCACCTCTCTCTCCTTTAAACATAATTTGTCTATCTCTACGATCCTTCAATCAACTTATTGGAAGTATAAGTTGATACTTGCATCACATTATCTGAAAGAAGTGGAAACAGTGTTTGAAAATTGTGGTACCCTTGACCCGTTGGCAGTGGCTGGCATGGTATTGGGTGAGGAAGCATTGGAGAGACACGATTTCTCTATCTCTTTTCTTTGTGTGAAGGATGTTGAGTTATGGGGAGCCTTGGGGGTGCCTAGTACCCGGAGGACCCACCAGTTGGTTGGTTGCTGGTTAGTGTCTTGAATTTGTGTAACGATGTAAAGGTGACAGGTTTATTCTCTGATCTTGTGGTCATGGTACTGCACCCAGGTCAAGGGCTTGAATATTTTATCTTGAGGCTTGTCAGCGGTCAGGCAGACTCCCTGTTGCAAGACTCCCACCGATGTAGAGGTGACTTCCTGCTGACTACCGCACCGCTACAGGTTAAGATGAGCACCACCAGAGGCAGCATTTCCTGCTGTAGCTCTCTTACCAGGTAAGCAAGTGACAAACACTGAGCCAGTGTTAGCCATTCCTCTAGTTAAATAATAACATTCCTTTAATGCATTGAGTTAGTTCAGTCCATTCATCCCACCCCGCTAGCAATGTGGGATTTGGCTAAGTAATGCTACATACTTGATAAATTACTTATATAGAAATGATATTTTTATAATAAAATTAGGTTTTATAAATATATTTACCAAGTAATTACTAAATCAGAGCCTGCCCTCTTCCCCTCTGATTTTCGTGAGCTTAGTGGCAGTAAATAAGAATGACACTGTTGGCTTCTGTCACTTGCGAGTTCCCATTACAGTGGGCGGGACCTGTCACCCACACATTGCAACAGTCACTTGCGTAAAAATTTTTGAATTTAGGATGCCTAATCGTTAGCTTAGTCATTACTTGGTAAGTATACATATGTAGTTATAAAACTTCATTTTATTATAAAAATGTAATATCTGTTTGGTGGATTAAGTAGACCATATTACATATAGTTAAAGTATCTATCAGTTGATGATACAAATCATATTTGTGAAAGGGACAGAGTTACCAAAACTTTTTCATAACTCACCCCTCACATCAGGACTTGTTCACTTGCTTGTATTTTGCAGTGTAAATGTGGATAGTATAGAGCCATTAGTTATATGTAACTATATTGATAAGTTGTTCTTACAGGAAAACAGACTAGTGCATAAGAGGAACAATGATTTTTTAATGAATTTTATTTTCAGCTGTAAAAACGATGAACAAAATTGCCCATGAACCATTGTAAACATTCTTTTATACCAATAACATTTCTAAATATGTTTATTTATTGTAAAATGGTCCATAATATATCAGGCTTGATCCAATGTAGAATCTTTTATAGACTCTCACACTTATACAAGTCTTTTTCGTTCACTGAGCCTTAAAAGTGACAAACAAAATTGTCCATGAACCAGTCTAAACATTCTTTTGTAACTATAATGTTCTAGATATGTTTGTTTATGCATAAAACTGTCGAAAATACTCACATGGACCAATCATGAATTTATTCATACAGATGTTTTTTACAATTTTTTATATGATTTGTGGTTCACTGTGTCACACAAACAATGAACAAAATTTTCAATAAACCAATCTAAAAAATTCTTTTTTAGCATTATTGCTTCAGGAAATGTTTATTTAGACATGAAACAGTTGAAAACTGTTAATAACTAAAATTTGATAATTCCTTGAAATTAAATAGCTTCATTTTGTATTACTGCATACCATTCCTTTAGTAATATGAATGGTTTTCATTGTCTCGCTTCTTTCTTAGCTATCCATTCATTGATTGTTTCTAACTGGCATCACAAAATTGTGTTTGGTGCATGCTTAGGCAAAACCTATTGAAATCAATAGTTACATTGGACTGTATGTTTAGTGGAACCATCTATAGCAGTAGGGTTAACTATTAAATGAAGATTGGTGCACTTTCAGCAATAAAAACACTTTGTTTTAGAAGTAAGATGTGTGGTTTTGCCTTACAAAATCACATATATGCTAACTGTCACTTTGCCAGGTTAATAAACAGCTGCTCAAGATTGAGTGTGTCTTGTTAACCAAGAATATAGACATTAATAGAAATTGTTTTGCTGTGTAGTTTTCATACAAATGACCAATATTTTCTGCAGTTAATTTATTTTCATTCCAGGGAGTTAAGGATAGATTTTCTGGTTTGACAGTGTCTTCACAGGATGAATACATTAAAACAAACAGTTTTGAATCTACTTTAGAAGGTAAAGATTGAAAATATGTTGTTCTTTATATGCATTGATACATTTGTTGATCAGTATATATATAAACAAAGTTTTTTTATAAAAACATATTTTCGTAGTAACCCACCAGTCATAAAGAGCCCTCCTTCAAAGTCCAAGCATCCCCGGACTCTTGCATTCTTATGTCGTGTAGACTGAAGAAGATTGGTATCTAAAAGCAATAGATCACTAATGAATGCCTATGACCTAGTAGATGCTAGTAACCATTATCGTCATCAATTTGTCACATACGGGTACATTATGCATATATGTGACAGTGAAATGGGGAGTCCCTTGTATGTAGTAATTAATGAGTTTCCTGGTAGATAGTAACTATCTTCATCAATTTTTCACATACAATGAAATGAGGTATGTGTTGTATGTACTTTTTATTAATGGGTTTATATGTAAAAACTTTTCATGGTGCAAAAACTTAATTTTTCATACAAAACCCATTAATCATAGAGCTAAATCACAGTTCTAATGCCTTTAGATATGCCAGTTTTGAATGTTAAAGACAGAAAAGGCAGGAGAGCTAACTGAATGCCCTCACATGCAAGCCATTGGTGGGTAGAAACTGTTGATGGTCTCTCTAGTTTTGCTACAGGATTTTGGGTTGTGTCATAATTTATCTTTAATATATTACTTCTAAATTCTTTCCTTTTTCATGTATGTTAAAAAATTTTCTACTAAAAGTGAGTGAATATGAGTAACACCAGTTGTTTCTAGGTGGCTTCCTGTAAGTACAGTAAAGTTTTCTCTGTTCATTGTTTTTATTTCTATTGAGGATTGTTCTTAATAATTCTATATGTACATATTAGTTTTGGTTCTATTGTAAACTGAATTACTGTTTTGTTTGAGTTAGTTTTTGGGTTATCCCCCTTTTTTTTAAGTATTTGGAAAAGCATTAGTTTTTTGGCACAATATTTCCAAGATTTTTTGGTCTTACTACATCTTTGACTGATTATGTGTTACTTCCTATTCTGTCGTCTGTAACTGGTATCTGTAATTACTGCTGGTTTTGTAGCACCATGAATATATTGTCTGGGTTTGTTATTATCCTTATACTCATTATGTATATACGTATACTTAAGAGTGTGCAACCTTTGATTAAGCTCTTACCTGTTAAATTTCTCTTGATATTTTAGGTTGCTACTGCTTCTATGCATAGGGTTTTGATCTCAGACTTGGTCTTTGCCCAGCTGCAGAAAAGCATGTTTACTAATTTTTTTATGCATATAACTTACCAAGTAGTAATTATATTGCTCGCAGTTTCACTCACTGGCAGCTTAAAAATTTTGAAAATCGCGGTAGAACAAGTGACGGTGTAGGTACTAGCCCTGCCCACTCTCATGGGAAGAGAGGAACAATTTCAGCAAGGAGTTCAATTTGTTTCTGCCAGCTCTCTACTGAAGTTCAGTTGTGAGCAGTCAGCTTAGATTTTGATTTTTGTCGGCTCTGCCTTTGGAGTTGCTTGGTGAAGTATTCTAGCTACAGATTTTTTTGGTCTAGTTCTCTGTTAGAGAATATTAATTGTACTGTCGGCCAAAAAACTGGTGGCAGAGTTTCATAATTTTTCGTTCAACTGCCTGATGCACGATTCATGCCTTATTTATCTATATTTCTTTTCAAAGATGGAAGAAAACATATGTAATGACATGACGTTAACAACAGTCACTGATATCTTTAGAACATTATGTTATGTTATTGTGTAAAACTATTTTCCAATTAGCAAAATTGACGTGAACGAAACGAAGTGATAAAAAACGTCATATCACAACCATTGATATGCATTACCAAATAGATAGGAGACACCTATCACTAGTAGTATCACATAAACATACTCATTACATTATCATTTCAATATTAAGTTGAAGGTAGTTGAACTATTCCATTTGTTAAATTTTACAGAAAACATTGGAATCTCACAAAATGCTATAAAATTAAAAACAAAAAGAAAAAAAACGATAACCTAACAGTGTGAACCATGCGACCTCACTCTATTGCTATTGATGTCATTATATGCACGGGAATCTAATGTCAATGTGTCATTTATCGGTCTAAGAAACATTCCTCAATGAGCGAGAGACAATTATTGCACTTCATTCGGTGCAAGCTCCTATTGGAGAGATATCAAGAAAGCCTAATAAACCGGAGAGAATCATACATAGATGAATCAATTTGTTTAAAGAACGGCAAAGTTTAGAACATGGGCCTAGAGGTAGAACCCCTCGAAGCACCACAAGAGAGCAAGACAATACAGTAGTGTAAATGTTGCTGAGGAACATTCATTTGTGAATTTTGAATTCTAGTGCCTCGTCACAATATATTGATGAACCAGAAATCATGACTAGCTCTACTCTTATGACTGGTGTCTGATGAATACTTTAGATGGAGAGGAAGAGATTTTAAAATCTACACTTGAAATCTTTGATAGGTGTCTAATGAATAAGTCTAATGAATAAGCAAACTTATCTTTGATGGATGAGAGATTTAGTTAGGCTTACTCTTTCTGTTTTGTTTTTTATCGTTGGCCAGTGAATACCACGGATAGGGAGGGAAACAGTATCAATAATGCATGCATTTTTTTTCTTCAAAAGCTAAAGAATGCATTTTATTGGGAGATACTTTATTAACATCGGCCTAATCCCTCAATCACTCCTATATGCCACCTCTGCTCTCTTTTACATCTCAGGCGACTCAATCCGACTTCTCGCTACGTACTCCATCTTGTGAAAGCATCACTAATGATAACGGTTATTTTAAAATTCCCCGCACCGACAACGGATGTCTTAAAATGCATGTTTATAAAATATTTTCTCTTAAAAGAAACTTTATCTTTCATTCTCCAAAATATGTGCATACACTTGTGTCTACACCCTTTATAATTGTTGTAGCCGTCAAAGAGCAACCCTTGATTAAAGCAGTAGGTTTTTCTTGAAAAAAGAAAAAAAACATATGAAATAGACTTAAACGAGAATGTCATCTTTCATATTTCTTATCCTTTCAGCTACTTATAATATGCTAACGGTAGTAGGTCTAGGTATACATGTGAAACTAATTGTAATTAATTTCTGTTTAGAAGAAATGAATAGCTACAGAAAGATCCTAAGAAAGCTTTAATGAAAGTAAGTCTTTTTTAATGTATTCGTCAGTTATGACTCACAGCTTTCCAACGTGTCCAAATGAAACAGGAGGATATGCAAGGAATTCAATAAAAAATAAATGACTTAATTATATTCGTTTTATTTTTTTATGATTGCTTTTTTACTTTGAATAGCTAGGTCTGAGTAAATTATTTTAAGCAATTCTGAAAAGGATAAGAAGAAAGGCAAACATGGCTAATAAAACAAGAATAATGGGAATAGTAATCAAATAAAGCAGATTAATATATATATTGTCGATTTAAATATTCATTCATATTACGTATCTGAGAGAGTATACTGCTGTAAATAGACTTAGGCTGATCATGTGTGAAAATCAAAAGTCCAATTTACGCCCACTAAATGTGTCATGCAAATTATTTTATTAATCAAAGGACAAAATTAGTTTAATTAAACAGTTTTCAAAGAATGTTAAAGCCTTGATGTATTTATTTCATTATTTATCGGCTGTAGGAGACGAAATGACAACACCCCAGTGCTGTACGATACGTTGAGTCAAGACTCGAGCGGCAGCAAAGCCAACTTCAAAATGGTTAGGTATGCTGTCACGAAGCTAGAGTTGAGAATAAAATTAGAAATCGTGGACACATCGGTATATACTTTCCTTACTTTGCAAAATAATTATCTTTAATACGTTGAATAAGTCTACTCAACTCTAATGTAATTTATTTCAAGTATAGCACCTTTGAAAGGAAATGTTATGTATTGTTAAGTAAATAGTCTGGCACCTGCATATGGCAATATTTCCATAACAAACAATGAATTAAGAAACTATGCCAATTCTTCGTTGGCCGACAGTACTTTATTATGACTTAGTACCTGGATTTGGCTGTTTCAAGATGTATTTTTTTTATATCAATACACCTAAAACCAGTGCTGCTAGTGTAAGGTATTGTAGCAAAGGCTGCATTACCCGAATGACAAAGAAGTATAATTCACACACCTTGTGCATTGAATGTAGAGGACAGGAATCTTCAATTGACGACACTTGTAATCAGTGTGCAGAGGGGGATGCCACTAGAGCCAAGACAAAGACAGTAGAGTTTAAGACCTTAGATAATTTTGCTAAGTCTTCTGTGGATGATCCTAATCTTATTATACCTGCTCCTGCTTTTCACCTGTTCCCAGTCCTTCAACTAATTAACCTGCTCCCTTATTCAGCTCCTCCCCTTCTGATCCTGACCCCCTTACCAGCCTCAAATAAAAAATTGTGCCTAGCAGGTTTGGTGCTCGTCCTAATGGATAAGGAAGAGAGTAAAAGTGTTGTTAGTGCAGTGGAGGAGGCGACTGTTCGTCCTGCCAGCACTCCTTGGCGATGGTCACTGGCATACTCCACTGCATCTTGGAGCAGTTATACTGGAGGCTGTAGAGAGGTTGGTGGGTAATGCCCATAGACAGTCATCCCCTCAGTTGGACCTGTTGCAGCATCCCCAAATGCAACGATGGATAGCCATTGGAAAGGCATCCAGAAGTTAGTGAAGTGTCAGTCTAGGAGACGACTTCATCCTGCAGATGTTCCCAAGCCAAGGTCACTGGCATACTCCCCTGCATCTGGGAGCAGTCATACCCGAGGCCATAGGGAGGACAGTGGGGACTTCTCACAGACAGTTGTGTGCTCAGTTGGACCTGTTGCAGCGTCCCAGGTTGCGATGAAGGATGGCAGTTGGAAAGGCATCCAGAGAGAAGTCCGTAGGCTGCCCTTGAGTTCTAAGGCGGCCAGCCCTGAGAATAGGCTCCAATCTCTCCCAGTGCTATGTAAAAGATTTAGGGAGCCAGTGAAACCTTCATGTAGTTTTTGGGATTCCCCGGAACATTTTTCTCTGGAATGCCCTGTGCTAGAGCCAGGGTGTTCTGCGAAACATTCCTCTTCTTGAAAACAGCCAATGGCGCCTGAGTTCCCACGAGCAGCTGAACTGCTACTAGCCCCTGAGCGCCCAGTATTGCCCTTCTACAGTCAAAAGTGTTCCATGTGAACAGACTTTGCCTTCGGATCACTGGTGCTTTCTGCAACGCACTTGGCGCCATTCCTTGGTCTTCCATGGATCCTTCCCTATTACCGATTCAGCGTGAGTTATCTGACATTTTGAGTCTGCTCAAGAGAGGCCTCTCTTCTAAACAGGACCCTAGGAGCTCGTTGCTGTCACCTGTGTCCTTGGAAGAGGATGGTGAAGATGATGTTTTGGATCAAGGCTCACCTCCAACTGCTTATGCAGCATTATTGAAGAACCTGCTGCACAACTTCCCAGGTTTCTTCACTCCTGTGGCTCTTGCTGTTCCAGCTTCAGCATTTTTTATGATGGATATGCCTGCAGATGACAGACCACGAAATGGTACTTTCTCCTTTGGAGAGGAAGGCTTTCAGCAAATTGGATAGTTGGCTAGCTGAGAAAAGAGAGAAGGGGAAGTCTTCATTTAGCTATTCCCCATCTCATCTTTTGCGGGGAACCTCCCTGTCTGGGAGTGGTTGCCTCCTCCCAGGGAGACTTCTCTGGTCTCATAGACTCATTGTGGAGCATGGCTTTCAACGTAGCCAAAGTGATGTTCTCCTGTATGAAGATTGATGATCATCTTAAAATCCTCTTCAGGATTTTTGAGGTTCTGATTTTCCTGGGTTGGTCAGTGGGCACATTGGCTTGGTAAATCAAGAACTATTCCCTAGTACCAGAAGACATAGCAACTAATTGGCTGAATGACCTTTCATGTACAGATAAGGGCATAAGGAATGGGACTCAAGAGTTGGCATTGCTTTACGCTTTAGGCTCTAGGTATCTTGAAGAAGAGAGAGCTCTGGTGCTCTTTTATGACAAACAGAGTAATTTCTTCGCAGAAGTCTGCACTTTTATATTCTCCTCTTGACTGCTAACACCTCTTCCCTAGTTTGACAGTGAGTGATATTTCTTATGAGCTTCAAAAAAAGAGCACTCAAGATCTCGGTCGTTCATTTAGATGATTAAAGGATCCTACTCCTGCCAGCACCAGGAACGTTTTTTCCTTTCAGACTTTGCTGTATCAAGGTAGCAGAACTAAAGCCCAGTCTAGACCATGATAGAACCTTTGTTTCTTGACTCGACCTTTTAAAAAGTCGTCGACTAAGCTGTCAGCCTGAAAGTGAGGGTTGTGTCCTTCATGTGCCTGTAGGAGCGAGGTTTCTGCATTTTTGGAAGGAGTGGAGCAAAAGAGGAGCGGAGAAATGGATAGTGTCAGTGCTCAAGGAGAGTAACTTTATTCCCTTCAGAGAAAAACCTCTATTATTTAAAAGACCCATCGTGTTGACCACCTACTCGGTAGGCTCCGAGAGATGAGCCATCGAGGAAGTAAAGGGCATTAAATCAGACGGTTTTTTACAACTGTCTATTTGTGTTCCCCAAAGCATCAGGGGGATGGAGGCCTGTTTTGGATGTGAGCACCCTGAATTTCTTTTGAGAAAAGACAAAGTTCAAGATAGAGATAAGCCACTCCGTTATGTCATCCATTTGGAAGGGTAACTGGATGGCATCTGTAGACATGTAGGATACCTACTTCCACATCCCCAAACAACAGAAGTCCAGAAAGTATCTATGCTTTGTGTTTCAGAAAAGTGTACCAATTTCAGGCACTATGCTTTGGCCTTTCAACCATCCCACAAGTATTTGTGGGAGTCCTTGATCCGCTCACCTAATGGTTACATCTGATGGGGATAAACATATCCCTCTTCTTAGAAGACTGGTGCCTTTGTTTGCAGTCTGAGAAGTTGTATGGAGGACATTATGAAGACAATTCATCTAGCACAAGAACTGCATTCTTGTCAACTTTCAGAAGTCCCTGCTATTTCCATCTCAAATGATTCTCCATCTGGGAATGATAAATCCTCAGATATTTCAGGTTTCTCTATTCCCCAAGAGAATTCAGTCTTGCCTGAAGAAAGTCATCAATTTTCTTCCACGTCAAACTTGAACGGTGAATCAGTGGATGAGTGGTCTCAGAACCTTAACTTCAGTGGAACAGTTTTTTCATTTAGGAAGACTTCGTATGAGAACTCTTCAATTTTACCTGCAAGCCAGCTGGTGGAATGCAGAAGGCAGACTTTCTCAAGGGGAGTTTCTTTCTCCATTGAGCCCCAACCTAGATTTTTATACAGACACATCCGACCTAGGCTTGGGAACCCTTTTGGAAAATCAAGAAGTTTCGGGACTTGTGTTGCAAAGAACAGACACTGGCACATCAATTTGAAAAAGATGACAGCAGCCATTTGACTGGGTCTACTGCATTTTGCATCAGTACTCTATGGCCAAGTACTGACAGTACACTCCGACAACACCACAGCCCTGACATGTATAAAGAAACAAGGAGGGATGCATTAATTCTCCCATTACAAAGGAGTGGGAACCCCTCTCTTATGGTCGGACAACAACAAGACAAAGTTGGTAACCAGGTTTATCCAGGGTAGACTCAACATCTGTGCAGATGGGTTAAGCTGCTACAAGGACGTACTCCCCTCTGAATGGTCTCTTCATCATCAGGTGTGCGAGGATTTTGGAAATGCATTGGTTTACAGTAATACCTCAATCTTATGGGATTCGAGTTGCACGAATTCACAAAAGCGCGAACTTTTCATTGGAACCTAACTAATTATCATATGTGAGTATTTTGCAGATACGCAAACACAAAATTTTTTAATCCTAGAGAGACCCTGCAAAGGTATGTTTAATTTTTTTTAATGTAATTTATAATTTTTCAAGCATTTAATGTAATTTATAATATTTTTCAACTTTTTTAATGTAATTTATAATTTTTCAAGCATATAATATAATTTATATTTTTTTCAAACATTAAATATTAATAAACATAAAATAATTTCTCTCTCTCTCTCTCTCTCTCTCTCTCTCTCTCTCTCGCTCTCCTCTCTCTCACTCTCTCTCTCTCTCTCTGCCCACTGTTTATACAAACCATTCATTTCTTTATATAAGGGTGATGTATTAAGCTAACTTTTGAAGGGAATTGCAGTAACTTTAATTTCATTTAAAAGTTAGTTTAATACTTACATAAAGAATACTCTCTCTCTCTCTCTCTCTCTCTCTCTCTCTCTCTCTCTCTCTCTCATCTCTCTCTCGTCTCTCTCTCTCTCTCTCTCTCTCTCTCTCTCTCTCTCTCTCTCTCTCTCTCTCTCTCTTGTAGTCAGGGTAGCAAAGTGGTTGAGAAGACTTCTAAAAAAAGATTGGTTGGTCAGAAGGGGGAAAAAAGAGAGAACTGTGTTGTACATATGTAATCTTCACACACACTTATATTTTTACCAACCATTTATTTCTTTTTTCATTAGTAATGTATTAAGCTAACATTTAAATGAAATTACAGTAACTTTAATTTCATTTAAAAATTAGCTTGATATTTAGGGAGCATGATTAGGGTGATATTTAGTGTTCAAACTCTAGAAGTAAGCATTGATTAGCATTTTTAGAGACCATGCCAAACTTACACGAAACTTCCCCTTGCGAGGGGGTCTGGAACCTAACCTCGCGTAAGTTCGGGTATTACTGTAGTGCTGTTGTCTGTGGCTTGCAGGGTGTTGGCTGAGGAAGCCTTTCATCTTATCTTTTTATATCTTCACCTTGATATCAGGTGTTGAGTTCAAGGGGAGCCTGGGGGCACTTAGTGCTCAGAGTGCCATCTAGTCTTATTTTTAATGGTTGAGTGGTGTTTTTATTTTGTTGCAGTGTAGATGATTTGTATTATTTCATATGGTCTTTAGTCAGTCTATGCCCAGAGCAGTGGCAACTGACGGGTTCATCCCTTGCTACAAAGTCCCACTATTGTAGAGGTGCATCTGGCCAACTAGCCACACCCTACATAAATAAGATGAGCACTGAAAAGAGGCAGTATCAATGCTATTATTTTCTGTTCTCTTATGCAATATCATTGATAATATTTGGAGTAGAAGCTACACATATCACACCTCTGGGTCAATTTGGGATTCAGCAATGTACTAATTACTTAGTAAATTACATACATATATAAAAATGACATTTTTATGATAAAATTACATTTTATATACATACTGTACTTACCAAGTACTTATAAATCAGAGCCCTCCCTCCTCTCCTCATATGGGAAAAGGGTGAAAATAATTTAACGCCTTGCTGAAGGTGTTCCTCTCTTACCCTGAAAGTGGGCGGGGCTAGTACCTACACCAACACTAGTGCTGCAACAATTTTCAGAATTTTTAAGGTCCTGGTGAGTGAAACTGTGAGCAATGTAATTACTTGGTATTTACTATATATATGAAATGCTATTTTATCATAAAAATGTTGTTTTTCCACAGTTGGCAGGATATTTGTTACTCAGTTTCATCTGCTCCTGTTCTGCCTGCTGTGCTTGGTTTCTTTGACTTACCTGCTTCAATGATGGGTGCCCAGATAATGTGCCTTGCCTTCAACATAATCCTTCAGTGATGTTGGCTGGTTACTACTGTTCTGTTATGTTCAACATTTGTTAGAGGCTGCTGTACCTCCTGCTTCTTCTGTTACTACTTTGCCCCAAGTTTAAATCGCTTCCATACTGCCTGTTGTGCTGCTGTTGCTACCTTGGATACTAGGAGGCCCTATCCTGCTGATGTGCCAGCTGCATCACTAAATGCTTTTAATGTTTTAAATTCATGCTAGCAATTCTTTTCCTTTGGTGTAGAGAAGATAGAGAGGAACAAATAGGCAAAGCTTTTGAATTTGTTTCTGCTGGCTGAAGATGAAGGTTGTTACCTCTCAGCTAAATTTTGGAGTCTATTTTCTTTACTGATTGTTGGTATGAGACAAATTGGTGAAGTATTGTTTGCTTTTTAATAGCAGCATTAGCTAGTGATAGTTTTTTCTTGAAAAGACTGTAATTACACGATTTACTGACTGTGACGATGTCAGACGCAAGTACATCTTTTACTCACATCTGCAAAGGCTTCAAGATTAGATTAATTCCAGCAAAGTATGACTTGCACAGTATTTGCTCCACTTGCAGGGGTCAAATTTGTTCAGCAACTTTGCCATTTGAATAATGTGTAAACTGGGAGCCTAAACAGTGAAAATTTTAATTTGCATCTTTCAAAGCTAGAAAGAGGTAGGTAAAGAAAGACGACCCTTAAGAACGACAGTTAGACTGCAGTTAGTCAGGAATCTGCTAGTAGCATGGATTTACCTGTGATATCTGTACCAATATGTCACCTATTCCTAGTTCTCTTGATGGTCCACCTGAACCCTTACCCAGCTTCCATGTTTCTGCCCCCAATGCCGACCTGGAAACTTGACTTAATTGAGAATTCTGTAGCTCAATTAGGGACTTGGTTTGTGCCCAAATGGAGCAAGTGAGTAAAACCAGTGTTAGCAGTGCAAGTGCATTGTTGGTGGAGGAACTGGCTACCCATCCCGCCAATTCGTGTAGTCAAAGGTCCCTGGCACACTCCTGAACCTGGGAGAAACCATACCAGAGGTCCAAGGGAGGTTGGTGGGGTCTACCCACTGGTAGTTGGCCCCTCAGGCAAAACCTGATGCAAAGTCCCAGGGTGTCAAAGACAGCCATTGGAAAGGAGTCTTTTCAGAAGTGGCTCATCTTTCCCCTAGTTACGAAGTATATAGTCCAGAAGGCAGACATCAGTGGCTCTTTACTAATGAGTCAAGGCCATTGAAAAGGTTAGCTGTGGACACTCTTGCACCCCTCAAGTACCTTGCAAAAGGAGCAAGCAGTCTCTCCCACTCATTCTGAGACACTTGAGCATCAGTTGGCACCCAGCTCCCCCACACTCCGACGCCAACCTACTACTGCTTCAACTTTGGATCCTCTTCTATTCTTCTCACCTGCTGTGCTTGCTTCCCCTGCTCCGGCATTTATGATGAGCAATCAGCCTGCCTATCTTTCCAGGTTACCTATTGCCTAAGATGGTGTTGTCAACTGCTAAGAAGGCTCGAAGTGAGGTGGACTCTTGGGTCTCACTCAAGAGAGAGCACGGAAAGTCTTGCTTTAGTTTTCCTCCTGCTAGACTTTCACATAGGAGGTATTCCTGACATGCAAAGGGAGAAGCTCATTCCCTGGGGATAGCTGCCTCCTCCCAGGGGGACTTCTCGACTCTCATTGACGCTTCATAGAGAACTGCTTTTTCATTGGCCAA